>NC_041227.1:105699048-105761990 GCF_002837175.3 Physeter macrocephalus | reverse complement strand
CATCTCAGTTATTGTATTGTTCATCTCTGTTTGTTTGTTCTTTAATTCTTCTAGGTCTTTGTTAAACATTTCTTGCATCTTCTCAATCTTTGCCTCCATTCTTTTTTTGAGGTCCTGGATCATCTTCACTATCATTATTCTGAATTCTTTGTCTGGAAGGTTTTGTATCTCCACTTCATTTAGTTGTTTTTCTGGGGTTTTATCTTGTTCCTTTATCTGATACATAGCCTTCTGCCTTTTCATCTTGTCTATCTTTCTGTGAATGTGGTTTTTTTTCCACAGGCTGCAGGATTATAGTTCTTTTTGCTTCTGCTGTCTGTCCTCTTGTGGATGAAGCTATCTAAGAGGCTTGTGCAAGTTTCCTCATAGTCTTGTATTGTTGACTATAGGCACAGTATTTTACAGCCAATCTCTAGAACTTATTCACCCTTCTTACCTGAAACTTTATATCCATTGTTTGGTAATTCCTCATTTCCCTCTCCCCCCAGCCCAACAACCACTATTCCACTCTTTGATTCTATTAATTGACTATTTTAGACTCATATAAGTGAAATTTTGTAGTAGTTGTCTTTCTATGACTGGCTTATGATGACCTCAAGGTTCATCCATGCTGTTGAATATTGCAGAATTTCCTTCCTTTTTAAAGTCAAATGGCATTTCGTTGTGTGTATATACCACATATTCTTTATCCATTTATCTGTCAGTGGACATTAAGGTTGTTTCCACATCTTGGCTATTGTGAATAGTGCTGCAATTTTTGCAAAAATGCCATTGGGATTTTGATAGGAATTGCATCTGTATATCTGTTTATCGTTTTGGGTAGTAGGGACTTTTTAACAATAATACGTCTTCTAATCCATGAACATGCAATGTATTTCCATTTGTTTGTGTCTTCTTTAGTTACTTGCATCAATATTTTGTAGTTTTCAGTATTCAAGGCTTTCACATTCTTAGTTAAGTTTGTTCCTACGTATTTTATTATTTTTGGTGCTATTGTGAATGGGATTGTTTTCCAAATTTCCTTTTTAGATAGTTTGTTGTGAGTGTATAAAATAAACATATTTCTATATACTAATATTATTAACAAAATGAAATGAGCATTTAAAACACAATAGTATTTACAATAGCCCTGACCAAATAAAATATTTACATGTAAATATAACAAAATGCATACAGAATACATATGCTGAAAACTACAAAGCACTAAATGAGGAAGTAAAAGAAAACCTGAATAAATGGAGAGAGCATACTCTGATTATGGATGGAGAAAACACAGTAAAGATGTCAATTCTCCCTAAGCTGATATAAAATTCCTATGAAAAATGCCAGCAACATATTGACAGATAAAGACAAGCTGATTCTAAAATGTGTATCAAAGAAACTAGAATAGCTGAAAACAATTTTGAAAAAGAAGAATAAATTTGAAGGTATCCCACTATATGATTATAAGGTTTACTATATAGTTAAAGCAATTAAGACAGTATAATTTTGGTAGAGGTTTAGACACATAGATCAATAGAACAAGGAGAGTCCAGAGATAGACTCATATGAATATGGCCAACAGACTTTTGACAAAGTTGCAAAAGCAACTCAGTAGTAAAAAATTGTGTTGAAACCATTATTCATAGATAAGAAACATGAACCCTGATAATAACTTAGCACCTCATACAAAAATTAACTCAAAAAGATTATAAATCAAAACAAAAAAATGTTAAACTATGAAATACATTAGATAGATTAAACATCTGAATGAACACTGCAGAAGAAAGGATCAGTGAAGTTGATGACAGTCCAATTTTTAAAATGCCCAAAATGAAGCACAAAGGGAAAAGACTGAAATAAAAACAGAACAGAGTGTCATCACTATGAGAAAATATCAAGCAGTACAATATACATGTAATCAGAGTCCCAGAAAAAGAATGACACAGAATAATATCTGAAAAAACTCACATGATATTTTTATATAATAGCTTTTCAAATTTGATGAAAATAGCAAATCTTAAATATTAAAACTAGCAAATCCTAAGCAGGAAGAAGGGCTGAGAACCACACTTATTCACAACATATTTAAATTGCTGAAAAACAAAGAGAAAATTTTTTTTAAAAGAATAGTAAAGAGAAAGTTATAAATGACTTGGGGATAAGGGGTGGGGAGAATTACCACATATAAGTGAACAATAAGATTAATAGTTAATTCATAATGCAACCATGCTCTGAAATTATATAGATTATAATTAGTTGGTGATCTTGATCAAATTATATCACTTTAATATCTCGATCTGTTTCCTCATCTATAAAATAAGAGATAGCATATGTCTCATAGGAGTGTGACATTTTGGAAGATTAAACAAAATCATGAACATAGTGTTTATTAAACGTCCTGTTATACAATGAACATATAATGGTAGCTGCTTTTAAAATGCATACATATGACATGTCTCCTTAAAGAATGACAGAAAATAAAATACAGGCTGGGGGAAATCTTTACTTCTTGGGTTCTCAGTTTCCTTCATGATGAAATTAGGGGGCATGTTGGATCAAAGCGATGGTTTTCTTTTCTGATTATGTTTTAAATTTCAAAATATTTTCAACATACAAAATGATATAATGAACCCATGTATAGTCCTCATCCGCATCAACAAACTTAATTGACATCTGACTTTTTCAAAGAAGTGACATGTAATAAACTACAGTTGAAAATTCCTTTATGTACCATCCTGGTCTCATTTCCTGCTCTTCTTCACAATCCTGGAGGTAGTATGTGTCCTTCCATTATTGTGTTAGACTTGATTACACATTACAGATCAATAAACAAAATGCAGTATTATTCTACTGGTTTTAGCATTTGAGTCGAATTGTATCAAACTCTACATATTACTTTGCAATTTCTATTTTCACTCAAATTTATGTTTTTGAGATATTTCCATGTTGACATTTGTAGCTCTAGTTTGTACATTTTAAATGTTGTGTAGTATTCTGTTTCATTAATATACACTGAAACCTTGGAATAAGTGTGAAATTCAGGTACAATGGGATTTATCTTTGAAGAATAAGACCAAAATATGCCCCCTTGTCTCCAGTTTCTTTCAGCCTAATTTCCTTGAACATGGTCCTCATAAAAGATGACAATTAACTGGGAAGATCTCAACATTGTGACCACTCTCCTGTAATTCCTCTCCAAACATAGGACTTCGAATCACTTTTATTGATATTTAAACTGTATCAGACAGCTCCAGCATGTACTGCCAAACTAGATAGTAGATCCCAGGAACTGCAAGGCCTCATAGCTTAGCTGCCTCATTTTACCTGGCTGAATATTTGGACCTCATTTATTTTTATAGAGGGATTTTACTATACCATAATTAATTTATCTGTTCTACTGATGAACATTTTCGTTCTTTCCAATCACTTATTCTTAGTGTATTTAGCATCATTTTATGTTTTTTCTACCCATATATGAGTATTTCTCTAGCATCTTCTTCTAAGAGTAGAAGAACTGTTGGATGAATAAACAAACCTGCACATCTTCAACTTTGCTAAATATTGCCAATTGCTCTTCTAAGTGGTTGTACCAATTTGTAATCCAACAAGCCATTAGGGGCTGAATACTTGTGTTCCCCCCCACCCTAAAATTCATATCTTGAAGCCTTAACTTCCAATGTAATGGTATTTGGGCTTGAGCTTTTGAGAGGTAACTAGGTATAGATTAGGTCATGGAGGTAGGACCTTCATGATGCAATTATTGCCCTTATGAGAAAAGGAAAAGGTATGAGAACTCTCTCTCTCTCCACATGCACACAGGTAAAGGTCACGTCAACACCCAACAAGATGGCAGCCCTCACCAAGAACTGAGTAGGTTAACACTTTGATCTTGGACTTCCAGCCCTCAGAACTGTGAGAAATAAATGTCTGTTGTTTAAGCCACCCAGTTTATGGTATTTTGTTATAGCACCTCAAGCTAAGACACCAGCAATTTATGAAACTTCTCATTGCCCCATATCTTCATTCCACATTCACTTGGCATTGTCTGGTTGTTGCCAATCTAACCAATATAAAAACATATCTAATTATGGTATTAATTTACATTTCCCCAATAGCCAGGGAGATTGAATATTCTTTAATATGTTTTTGGCCCCTTTGATTACCTTCTGTGAATTACCTGTTTATATATTTGGTACATTTTTAGAGTAGTAGTTGTCTTTTTCTTATTGATTTATAAGAATTCTTCATATGTTGTGGATATTAAACTGTGGCCAATTATATGTATGAATATTGTCTCTCAGTTCATGGCTTGTCTTTTAATTTTGTGTGTGTGTGTGTTCCTACACAAGTATCTGCTTTTCAAAAAACCTTGTTGAAATACTATGTGCAGGAAATTGAACAGAGCATTATGAGCACACCTATGTAGCCAGCACCCCAGAGGCCTCATCCTGCTCCTTCTCAATCATGACCTTCCCTCAAAGGAAACCCCTATTCAAACTTCTAACACTGTTAATTAGTTGTGTCTGTCTTCTGCACTTCATTTAAATGGAATAAAGCACAGTATTCTTTTCCTTTGACTTATTTCATACAATACATCTAGTGAGATGCATCTGTATTTTGCTTGAAGTAATAGCTTGTTCCTTCTCATTACTATGCAATATTTTGTTCTTTAACTGTATCCAGATTATTTATCCCTTCAAATATTAATGGACATGGCTTTTGTTTAATCCAAATAGTTTTTCTATGAACATTCTTTTATGTAATTTTGGAGAAATTGTCAAAGCCAAACACTTCTGCATGACATATGTCTACTAATGGAGTTGCTGGTGATAGGATATGCATAAATCATCTTTACTAGATAGTACTATACAGTATTCATATTTTTGTACCAATTTACACTCCCACCAGCAATGCATAAAAGTTCCTGTTGCTCCACAGTCTTGCTGCCATTTGATACTGACAATTGTTTTCATTTGAGCCATTCTGGCATATGTGTATAGCAATCTCATGGTGACTTTAATATATATTTTCCTGATGACTAATAAAGTTGAACATCTTCTTCATGTTATCGGAATGAGGATTTCTTCATTTGTGAAGGGCCTGTTCAAGTCTTTAGCTATTTGAGAGGGGAGTTTTCTGTCTTTTCCTTTTGATTTGTGGGAGTTCTTTAGAATATTTGACAGGAGTTCTTTAACAGATGTATATTTCAGAAAATATACCTCCTCCTCACTTGGTCTTCCTTCAGTTGGTGCTTTGCCATTTCAATCCCTCATAGCATCTTTTTTTTTTTTTTTTACTCTGTATGACTTTTTCTATATATTTCTCTATTTTATATTTTCCATGTATTTTGAATGATATAAAATTACCTTTTAAAAATTGAGCATAACACATAGGCAGAGAAACACATGTAAATATTTAACTCAAATTTTCACACACTGGACACAACCATGGGCTCAGACCCCAGGTAAAAGACAGAACATTATGAGTTAATCATGTCTCCTTTGCATCCCTTTCTAGTCACAGGCTTCCAAAGGTAACCACTAACATTACTTCTCAATCCATGGAGTAATTTTTGTGTTTTTGAATGTAATATAAATGAAATGATACTTCTTTTCTTTCCTTCTTTTTTGGGGGGGGGGTAGAAATGTTGTCTGACTTCCTTTGTTCAATAACAGGTATTGTTGTTTATAGCAATTCTTTTATTGATAAATACAATTCTCTTGTATGAATTCCATAATTTATATGTTCATTCTACATTTGATGGGTATTTTGATAATTTATATGATGTAGCTATTGCAGATAATATGGCTATGAACAATCAGTCTTTTTACCAATCCACACTCCAACCAGCAGTTTTTGGAGACATTTTAGAAAGTCGGCCAAGATCAGAACTACAAAACTCACTAGCAGACTTGTAAGCTAAACAAATGTTATTGCTTTGAGCCATTGAATTTCAGGGTCGTTTGTTAAACATCATTATTGTCACAATTTATAACTGATATGCCTGCATTCTTGGATTACCCTGAGTTGATTATACTATATTAGCCTTTTATATATCACTGAATTCAAGTGGATAATATTTAGATCAAGATTTCTGTACCTGTCTTCATTAGGGATGTTGGCTTTTAAATTCCCCTTTTTTTGTAATATTCTTATTAAGTTTTAATATCAAATAATGCTGGTAAATAAATTGACAAGAGAATTTTCCCACTCACCTCCACCCCTGAATATTTTCTCCCCCTAATTTCTGGAGGAGAGTGTGAGAAACTGTTACTCCTTCTTTAAATGTTAGGGAGAATTCACTAGTAAAGCCTCCTAGGCCTTGAGATTTTATAATGGGAAGGCTTTAAATACTAGATTCAATTTATTTAATACATATGGGATTATTTGTATCTTTTATTTCTCCTTGTTTCAGTTTGGCAATTAGGAAACTTATAAAAATGTGTCAATTTCACTAAAATTTTCAAATTTATTCATGTCAAATCTTTAATAATAACCCTTTATTATCTGTTAATATATGCAATATCTGTAATTATGTCCTCATTTTAATATCTGGATATTAGGGGATTTTTCCCATCTCTCTTTTTTGATCAGCTTTGCTAGAAGTCTATTGTCTTAGTCTGTTCTAAGAACAATTTTTGTTTTTTTTATTTTTGTATTAATAAATTTATTTTCTACTTTATTAATTTCTTCACATTATTTTTATGATTTCCTTCACTTTTTTGGGGTTAATTTTTTCTTCAGTTTCTTGGGTTTGGATACTTAGGTAATTGATTTTCAGCCTGTCATAATTTCTAATGTATGCACTTTGACTATGAATTTCACCCTTAGCACAGCTTTAGCTGTATTTCACACAGTTTGATGGCTGTCCTTTCATCATTATTCAGTTCAGAATGCATTCTAATATTCTTTGTTATTTCTTATTTGACATTTGGATTATTTAGACATATTGCTTATTTTTCAAAGAGTGGGAATTTTCTATTGATGTTTGTTTTTAATTTTTTACTTCATTCTACTGTTGTCAGAGAACATGTTCTAAATGATTTATCTATCCTTGTTCTGTGTTTCAAGCAGAGGACAGTTTCAAAGTATAAAACTATCATGCTGTCTTGGTTGGTTTTCAGATTGTGAGACATTTGGTCTTGTGGTTTTCCAAGTCAACTGGGAGTCAAAAAAAAAAAAAAAAAAGACACAGGCTGAATTCTATTCTACCCCATGCCCTACTTCACTTTATCTAGAGCAGTTCCACTTTGGCTTATTTATTAGGTGTTATATTAAAAGTTTTTTGTTTAAAAAAGAATTTGGCTGTTTATAATCCAGTAAACTTGAATATCCTGCCAGTCTTCCAATTTTGGAATACCATTATTCTATGTATTTTGCTATTAGCAAAACCCCAAATCACCCTGTAAGGGTCAGCATGATCTTGTCAGGTTAACATGGCACCTTAACCTTCACAAAGTGGCTCCATTAAATTGATCCAGTTACATTACTATTATGTTAATTTACATATATAATCTATGTGTGAATGATCAGACAGGGATCGGCTAAATTTAGTAAAGATCAATAGTCAGTTATCAATTACTCTAAAATTATAATTGAACATCTAAAAGATGTTCAGCCCATCCTAGGAATCAACAACGTGCAAATTAAACCAATAGTGTTAAATGGTTTTCTTTATCAGAATGGCATAGATTAAGTATTTTATACACTTGGTGGGAATCCATATGGAAAATTACTTGGCTTCTATATTTTTTGTTTAAGGAAAAAGCTGGACTAAAGTCAGATGTCACAAACTCAAATATCTGCAGGAGACAAGAAGGGGAAATCACATTGGCATTACTCTTACCCATGGCAGCATTCAACTGTAAAATCCTCCTACAAAGTTTCTGAGGGCGTGACCAAGAAAAGTGAATCCAGCCAAGATTCATTTCAAATATAAAGACGACAATTAGATATGTTCAAACATGAAGCATTTTAGCACCCAGCAACACTTCTTATCACAAATAAACACACACATATGCTTGATGACAAATTCAACTAATGAAAAGAATGAAGCAAAAAATTTAAATCAGAACTGAAAGAGGCACAGTAAAAATATTAGTGTGTATACTGAATTCTTTTAAAACTAAAACTAATATGAGCAATTATGTAAATTGTATTTACATAACAGATTACTCATATGACAAAATATAATAAAAATAATAATAAAGATAATAAAATTACATTTAAAATTAAAGAAGCAGAGGAGGTAGGAGAAGGAATGAGATTGTTCTTTGATAGAGTTGATTAATAGGGTATAAATTGAAGTTTATTAAAAAAAATCAAAGACATAATGACTCCAACAACTTAACAGTTTTCACGATATCTTTTATCAGCCTGACAGAGATATTTGGGGAAAATAAGAAATAAGGTCACTTTGTACTTTTCTCCTTTCCATTAAAATCAAGTTAAATTAAGTGAAGGCTTTTATGCAAAAATATCATAGCATGTTCCTATTCTTATAAAGTTTCATATCTATTTCTTATTCTCTGTATATATAAAAACTGATATCTGAAATGGTATTTCCCTAATAACAATGGCTATTTCTTGGCGGAAGATTTAAGATGACATGGGAACTTTCTTCTTTGTACTGTTCTCCATGGCTAAAATTATTATAATAATCACATAATAACTTTACAGGAAGTTTAACCAAGTTTCCTTCTTCTTCAAAATTAAAATAAGCCAATTATGAAACAAACACATAAATAAAATTGTGTGGCTTATTCCACAGGTTAAATTGTGACCTAATGACTGTCGAGACTTCTCTAATTCTAAATCCTATCAGGCTGGTCTTAACTGATGAGAAATCGGAAAACACATGAGACAACTGTCTCTGCCCCTCAGAGGGCATCCCATCTACTTTCTGCTCTGGCCTTGGGACTGAGGCTGTTCTGCTCCTCCCTCACCCCACCAGCTGCCTCTCTTTCCTCTTCTGTCTGTGTGTACAGGTTCTTGCACTGTTCTATGCCAATTGGAATTTAAATCCTACAACTACTTTCCTCCCTGCCTACTTCTCCCTTGGAGGGAACCATATTTACTGCTTTAATTAGAGCATGAAGCTGTAGGAGGAAGAACAAGTCTTCAGACTTTCTCCTGACAGCTTCAAACTGGGGAGGCAACTTGGAAACCTTCTGCTGAAAGAAGTTCCAGCTGGATAATTAGTACTGTGCGGCTAATAGTTTTAAAAAATATGGGGTGGGGGATGAGAATCAGTGTAAACATCTTTAACAAACTTTAACATTCTAAAATGGGTTTCCAAATATGTTGCAGGCGAAATGTTTGGGGGATTTTTTTCTAAATGTGACTTAATGTATTAATGTTCTCTTTGTGTGGAGGAGAGAGGGAGCAAGGTGTTGACATTCATCTAACCTGCAGCAAATGTCATTGAATTGCTGAGCTGGTTTTCTTTGTGTTGAAAGGAAAGAATAATTTCCCACAATTATTCCTCCAAGGAGCATTACATTTTCCAAATGATTAAGACAAGAAAAGACAAAGTTTCTCAAGGTTATTTTAGGAATTCACCAAAGTCTGAATAAGTCATAAGTTTTTAAGGTAATAACCTATAGTGTGTCCAGGGCTGGTTTCCAAAATTATTAATGACTAGGGAGGTATGGCCCAGACCAATCAGAATAGAAGGTAGACATTATTCTGTACAGGTCCATTATACCTCAATATTAGCCCTGGTTGAGTCTTTTGTTCACATACAGTGTACCTCTGCATTGTTTGGAAACAGGGATATAAATCTCTGTTGGTCTCTAGAAGAAGAAATTATTTATAGGCAAATTTAATGACTTCCATAAATTCTGAACACAATCATCCTTTATTCATTTATTCATTCAACAACCAAATATTGAAGGCACTCTGTGCCAAATATTAGGGCTACAGAGATAAACAAAAAAGACTACACCCCTGCTCTCAGAAGGTGATTTTCTAAAGCAGGGGTCAGCAAACATTTTTGGTAAAGGGACAGATAATAAATGTTTTCCACTTTGCCGGACATTCAGTATCTTTCACCACTATTCAACCCTTCTGTTGTAACATAAAAACAGCCATAGATAATACATAAGCAAATGAGCATGGCTGTGTTCCAATGAAATTTTATTTATGGACACTGAACGTTGAATTTCACCTAACTTTCACATGCCACAAAATAGTGTTTTTCTTATGAGTTCTTTCTATTTGAAAATGTAAAAGCTATTCTTAGCTGGTAGGTTGTACCAGAACAGTGGCCAGCCAGATTGGGAGTATGGGCTGTAGTGTGCAGGTCCCTGATCTAGAGGTTTAACAGTGAAGGGATCAAATCATTAGGGGCAGTGGGTTGCTAGTGAAAATGGAGTGATAAATTTAAAACTGGCATAGATGGCCATGTGCCCACTGGTGTGTGACTTAGAGAACCTTATGGTTGGAAGAAATCTCAGAGTCATTTTTGGCCTTGAATAACCTTCACAGAGTATTTGCTTCCCCTACAGGACATTCCCAAAAGGTAAAGAACCCTTGTTTGAGCACCTTCAATGGTAGGACATTGGCAGTTTCCCGAGGCAGCCTATTTTATTGTTGGACAGATAATTTTCATTAAATTTGTACTTTTATTGAGTACAAATATTCATATACATGTAATAAAGACTCTGAGTCCCAGTAAATTTAGCTCAACTAGTATTCCTAGTCTGTCCTCTTTGGCAGGCCTCAGGAAATAAATATAAGCAACTTTTCCACATGATTTAATTTACAGACAGCTATCCCATCGCTTGTAATTCTTTGCATTAATTATATTGTTTGCTCATTTTTGGTCCAAGAGTTTGGTTCCTCTAACTGGAAGTTTAGAAAGGTGTGGTTCTGGGGTTCTCTCTGATTCCTTTATATATTCAGTATTAGCACATTTGTTTCCAGCATAGAGAAAATTAAGAAGAAGGATAGGGAGAAGAAAACCAGATTGTTTCCTTTTAAAGTGACAACCCAAAACATATTTGCACAATAATAGCAATATGTGCCAATGTGCCCTATTAAAATTAATCTGCTTATGTGATAAGGCTTTTGGAACATGGGACCTAGCTTAGTTTCACCTTGACAAAAAGAGCTAATCTCACATGGGCATTATCTTCTTTGCAAAATAAATATTGCCCGAGCTAGTATTCTAACCTTTCTTGTGTTTTCTTATCTTTATTCAAATATAAGGCAACTGGTTGAAATCAGCTTAATAACAGAAGTTGCATTCAAATGGACCAAAATACTAGGGTAAAATCCATGCTGGGTGTGTGTGTGTGTGTGTGTGTGTGTGTGTGTGTGTGTGTGTAATTACACCTATAGCACTATATCATAACCTCTGGACATTGCATTTTATTAGGAATACAAGGGATTTTGGAATCAGACAGACTATAGCAAGGAACAGCTTCATCACATGATATTTGGCTAACTTCAGGCAAGTTACATCTCAGAGCAACTTTAAGTCTTACGTTGTTCATTTGTAAAATGAAAGTAATAATACACATTTTATAGCATTAAATGAAAAATGTTAGCAAACTGTTAAACAGAATGTCTGGTACTCAAATATTATTCTCTTCTCCTTCCTTTCAACCTCCACCAAGTTGCTTCGAAAGTTAATAATCGGCAAATTGGGAGTGAGAGGTGAAAAATTTTTAAAAAGATGAGATAGACACTGAAAATTTTAAAAGGAGAAAATCTCAATAGGAAATACAAACACATCATCCAACCACTTTGCTTTCTAGTTTCTTATATAAAAACCTTTCCCTAGAGTAATTAAAATATGATTGTAATATGAATAAATATTTGGTTAAAAGGAAAATCCCTTTCTCATTTAGAGGTGATTATAAGGAAGAAAGATGGTGTGGTCCTCATTTAAAATGTAAATGTTGCTTGAAGGATGTGAGATTATCTCAAAGTTGGGCACTGAGACATTTGGATAATAGCTAACATTTTTATAGCACTTTACTGGTAACTTTAGACTGCGTACTTTATGTCTATCAACTTCTTTAATCCTCACAACCAAACTCTAGGTGCTATTATTATTTCCATTTACAGATGGAGAAGCTGAGATGGGTGAGACCCACAATGAGTTAGTGGTAGAGTCAGGATATGATTCCAGGCTGGCTGGCTGTGGTTTACAATGACCCTCCTGTGTTCTCAAATGCACTCCTCCCCTCTCCACTGCTCTTCATCCTTTCTCTGTATTTTATTGGGAGAAAAAGTGAGCAGTACTTTAAACCTGATGAACAGAAGTCTTAAACCCATAGCCTCTAAGGCCCATCAGGTGACATGAATGAGAGATGCAGGTCATACAAGGAGGTCCATAGACAATGTCATGTATAAGGAGCAGCCAATACCTGGCTCCAATTAAGTTTTTTTCAACATTTAGCAAATATTTGCCAGTCTCCTAGGCACTGAGACTTCCACGGTTAAGAAAATAAAACCCCTCTGCCTTGGGTTGAATAGTGTCCTCCCCAAAATTCATGTCCACCCAGATCCTCAGAGGGTAAATTTATTGGGAACTAGGATCTTTGTAGTTGTAATTAAGGTAAGGATCAAGATGTGACCATACTAGATTAGGGTGGGTTCTAAATCCAATGAGAGTGTCCTCATAGGGACAGAAAGGGACACACAAACACACAGGGAGAGGAGACCACTGTGAAGATGGAGACAGAGGTTGGAGTGATGTGTCCATAGCCAGGAACACCAAGGGCTGCCGGTAGCCACTAAGGACCAGATTCTCCCCCAAATCCTTCAGAAGGAGTCAACCCTACTGACACCTTGATTTCAACTTCTGACCTCCAGAATGATGAGGAAAAATTTTTGTTGTTTTAAGCCACAAGTTTGTGGTAATTTGTGGCTGTAGTCCTAGGAAACAAATACATTCCACCCTTGCTGATGTGCATTCTAGTAGGGGAAAGAGAAAATACATAAATAAGTACATAATATAACACAGTCCTGAGTGCTTCTTATCATTGTAAAACAATACTGAAGGACTGAACATTTCTACCTAGCTCCCTGCTCACTAAACCCAAACTGACCCACAAGAACTATTAAACTTCAGCCCTAGTCTTGCCATCCCTACATCTTGTCCCAAGACCAAGGCAATCTTATTTTCCTCAGTGAAAAATTCTTGGAACAAAAATGAACACTCACTGACCTTCCATGATTTCCTTATAAACTCTTCAAACCACTGGCATTCTGAGGAACAGTCATCTTGAGTTGTTCCCATGTCGAAGATTTTAATAAAGGCTTGAGCTATCAATTTTGCTTGGCTTTCTCCTTCCATGTCTTAGAATGGAAGGGACCTTAGAAATCTACTTACTCCAGCCCCATTGTAGAGCAGTAATGATGTCATTGGAATGGATAATGACTGGTTAGCAATAAAATCACGAGCCTTATTTTATCACATACAGACTGTGTGAACTTACATCATTCCACCATTCTGACTGTCAGTTTCTTCATCTGTAAAATGGGAAGGAATTAGAATAAGTGACCTCAAAAGCCCTTTCCAGTCTTAGTCTTGTATGTCTTTTTGGGTACAGCTGCATGAGAACGAGAGACAACCAGTTGGATATCCTGTGGCTTAAAAATATTTAAAGCCCAAGTCAAGACTAACTTAAGCATTCCACTGTTATTCAATACATTAAAGGCCATTTAATCACAAATTTTATAAATCAGCAAATGTCTTATCTGTAGCTCATCTAGGATGTGTTGCTTTTTTCAGCCATATGACGAAGAAGTTATTTATTCATGAGGTTCTATTCATGCCCACTGTTGATTACATAATTTGACCTCCTCTATGAAATTCTGTCTCACCTCTCCTTTCCAGGACAATCTCTCTCTTCTGCAAACCTTTACCACTGACAGGTATGACTAAGTGTCCCTGTGCATGACACTTAGAGTTTTCAGCTGGACTACAATTTCTTGAATAATAGGAGTCCAGTAATTTTACATTCTATATCTATGAGTTTTCAAGAGAAACCAGAGATCTAGATTTATTTGTAAGCTCTTCTTATTTTTAAATGTTAGCAGTTAAATCAGACATTTTCAAAACACCGTGTGGCCATGTAACACATTGACAAGACAAATTTATTTCATGGGCTGAGTTTGAGAACTCTGAAAGAGAGAATCCCTAAAAATTTGAAGATTATGTTTTGGGAAGTGAGAAAGTCTCTGGAACCAACACCTATTCAATAACTCAGCAAATGTCCCCAATTCCCACATCTGGAACAAACTGGGAGACTCTTCAATATTTAACAAAATATTTTTCTAGAGTCTGTTTGCCAAATATTATTCCTGCCCTCAAGAAACTGACAGTTTTATTCAAGAGCAAGTTTTTAAAAGCAAGCACTAACACATATCTATCACATATAAACAAAGTTCCCTAGATCCTAAATAAACTGTGAAATGAAGAGAACACTGTGATCAAATTGATTAACGATGTTTTATCCCATAGGTGCAAGGTTGACTCAACATTACAAAATGTGGGGACTTCCCTTGTGGCCTAGTGGTTAGGATGCTGGGCTTTCACTACCATGACCTGGGTTCAATCCCTGGTTGGGGAACTGAGATCCCACAAGACACAGGCATGACTTAAAAAAAAAAAAGAAAGAAAAGAAAATCTGGTCTCATAATTTGTTATATTAAAAAAAGGAAGAGAAGAATGAAGACTGTGATCCTATCCAATAGAAGCTGAATTTTTAAAATAAAATTTGGTATTAACTCCTGTTACATCTCTAGGTAAATAGAAAGAAACCTCTTACAGAAGATAATGTCTCATCAGAAATAAATAATAAACTTATTTGGTGGTTTAAAGCTATAAGAATTCTAATTAAAGTCAGAAATAACACAGAAATACCTACACTCTCTACTGTTATTCAACTTAAAATTACAGCAAAACTTATATAAGTAAATTAAAAAGAAGCATACAATAGTATTATGAACATAAAATAAAATCTGAAAAATAAATATGCTTCTTCTGAATAGAAGCTTAAACACTGTAAAGATGCCAAATATTCCTAAATTAGCATACACATTTAACACAATCACAGTGAGAATGTTAAGGCCTATGTTTTTACTTTGCATTAGTGGGAGGGGAGCTTGACAAAGGATAGTAAAATTTCACTGGAAAGAATACACGCATTAAAATAGATGAGAAATTTTTTTCATTTTGAGATAATTTTAAGCTTGCAAAAGAGTTGCAAAAATAGTGGTGTTTTTCCTTTATAGCCTTCATCATCCAGTTTTCTCTTACATTCACATCTTATATAGCCATAGAACAGTTACCAAAACTAAGAAATTAACCATGCTATAATATTATTAACTAAATTTTCAGAACGTATTCAGATTTCACCAGTTTTTCCACTAACATCCTTTTGCTCTTTCAGGACCCCACATTGCATTTATGTGCACGTGTCTTTAGTTTCTTCCAATATATGACAGTTCCTAAGTCTTTCCTTATCTTTTGTGACCTTGACACTTTTGTAGACTACTGATTAGTTATTCTTTAGAATGTTCCTTAATTTGGGTTTGTCTGATGTTTTCCATGATTAGATTGAGATTATGCGTTAATGGGAAGGATGCTTCAGAGGTGATTTGCACTTCTCTGTGTGTCATATTGGGGTATGTGAGGTTGACATGTATTATTGGTGATATGAAATTTGATCACTTGGGTAAGTGCTATCTGCCAGGATTCTCCACTATAAATTTATTATTTGCCTCCTTCAATTACGAAATATTTGAGAGGAGATACTTTAAGACTATGCAAATAGTCTATTTCTGCTTAAATTTGGCTTACTAATTTTAGCACTCCTTGATGGATCTAGGCAAACCATTTTGAAACAGAATATTTAAACATCAAGACTTGCCTAATCAGATTATAAATGACTCTACAGCTTATATGATTTAAAGAAGTACGAAGAATAGACAAATAGATTAGTGGATAAGAAAAGAGAGCCCAATAAAAAGTCCAAATGTATATGCAAATATAGGCATAATAAACAGTGAGGGAAGGATGTATTATTCAACAAACTATGTGGAGATAATTGGCTAACCATTTGGAGGAAAATAAAGTTAGATCTCTATTTTATGTATGCACAAATATATATTCCAAATATGTAAATATAAAATTAGATCTATAAATGTGCTAGGATAAAGTACTGGAGAATAGTAATATAATCTTGAAAAGGGGAAATCTTTGCTAAGCATGATTCAAAACTAAAAGCCTTAAATGGAAAAACTGACAGATTTGACTGCATAGAAGTTTAAACATTTATCCAGTGAAACATATTAAAACAAATACTTTTAAAAAAAAAGGAACAGAGTGGGAAGTGTGTGTGTGTTTGTGTGTGTGTATCTGAGAGCTCTTACAAATCAATGTAGAATAACAACAAACCACAAAAAATATATAGGCAGGAGTCATAATCACGAATGTAAAAAAGTACATATGCCATACATATACAGATTTCATTGCAGCATTGCTTGAAATATAAAAAACTAGAAACAAATGTCAACCTGTAGATGCATGGTTAAATCAACTATAATATAGCCATACAAAGGGTTAACTACACAGCTGTTAAAAAATAATATGAATGTCCTATGTGTTCTGACATCCAGGAACCATATCTTAATTAAAGAAAAAGTAAAGTCAGACTGGGAAACGATACACCAAAAACTCATGAAAAAAATGTCCAATTTTTTTAGTGATTACAGAAACTAAAGACATAGCAATGAGAATGCAATAAAACCACCTCTCTCTTTCTTGCTCTCTCTCATTCAGACCCTTTTACTAAATTATTCCACCTCTGTTGTTTTATCTTATGGAAATAATAAGGATGTAACAAAATTTATGCTCACAGGTTTTCATTAAAGTATCATCAAAAGTGGTAAAACCGATAGATAGTGGGAAGCAGCCGCATAGCACAAGGAGATCAGCTTGGTGCTTTTTGACCACCTAGAGGGGTGGGATAGGGAGGGTGGGAGGGAGGGAGATGCAAAAGGGAAGAGATATGGGGATATATGTATATGTACAGCTGATTCACTTTGTTATAAAGCAGAAACTAACACAACATTGTAAAGCAAATATACTCCAATAAAGATGTTAAAAAAAAAAGTGGAATGTCCCACATTTGGGGAACTTATAAGTGAAATAAACATAATGTGAAATTTAAAAACGAAAGAGGTACATATGTGTAGTAGGATCTCAACTTAGTAAAAATACATAGAAAAAAGGGACAGAAATTGCTCTATGTTTTAAAAAGTTTATTTCCTTCAGATCAGAAATTCCATACCTGGGAATCTGAATTTTCTCATCCAAAGGGTAGACATTATTGAAGCATTATTTGCTGCAGTGTTATTTGTTACATCTAAAACACTGGAAACTAACTAAATAACCAGAAATTCAGGAACTGTTAAGATAAAATTTGACATATTCATACGATGGATTATTTTTCGGCTATTAAAAATAATGTTGAAAAAGAATTTTAAGGGACATGCAAACATATAGTGTCATATAAAAAGCTGAAAATAGAAAGGTACCTGGTCTTAACTGTAAAAATATATGCTTTAGAAGAAATTCAATTAAATGCAAGAAGAAAATGCAATAAAATGTAGTTGTTTTTCTTTGTGGTGGGGTTCTGGGCAATCTTGACATTTTCCTTTACCCTTCAATGTGCACATTTTCTCCTATGAGTATGTGTCAATATTAATCTCAGAAAATAACATTTGTTTTAAAAACAAGAAAAAGTATGAGGAATAGGTGTTTTTCAGATGGGAGTTCTATTCAGTAGTATCAGTAGCTTCCCCAAAAACAAAATGAGGCAGCAAAAAATTGGCCTTTAAACTTGAACAACCCATAGATCTGAGAGAAAGTGAAGGGCAGACCTTTAACTGTTGATTTTACTCTAGCTGAGGGATGAGGAGTACAGTAAAAATAATGTTAGGGATAGAAGGATAATTGGTGCCTTGAGGTCTGTACTGTGCTGCTTTGAAGAAAAAATTGTGATAATGATATTTCTGAGTCAGTCAGACACAGACTTCTTGGTGTGAATAAAAACCAAAGAGAAGTGCATGTTAAAAAGCCAAAGGATGAGAAAACAGCCTACAATTCAATGAGGTTGAGCATAGGGTTTTGTTTCTTTGTTAATTTTAAACCTGATTAAAAGAGAAGTTTGCAAAATCCCTATAGAAGGGGGTTATGTCTCACTTTTCAAAAAGATGATTCTAGAGTTCCTTAAAAGCAAGCTTTATTGATTCACATAAATGTCCACTTTTTAATCATTAAGACTGTCAAGAAGAACTAGATGGAAAAAGGAACAATTAAGGTGGGGGAGAATCACTGCCAAATTTCAGACCCTCAGAAGTGAAGACAAATGAGAATAGAAATCAGTAGGATTAGATATGTAAACACTCATTTATAGACATTTCTTTGGGAATTCAGCTGCAGGGACCCTGCAAAGTAGATTGATTCTGAGTTGCTTATGAAAATAAGATCAGTTAGTAGAAGCTTCAGAATCAGTATTTCATTTCAAGGTAAAGGTAATTTTTTCTAGCCATTAAAAATATTTTCAATGGCTTTGGTTACCTTCTGCACCCATGAGAGATCATGCCATTGCAATTGGATGGATGAAACTCCCATACCACATAATATTTGGTCACCTCACCATCCCATACTTTTCTCCTTCAGTATTCTAATCTAGCTAATGGCATCGCTACACACTGCCCATTTGCCTAAATTGGGAGTCGAAAGGGCATTTTAGTCTTATTCCACCTTCTCATAGAAAATTGGGTACCAATGAAAACTTTAGGAAATGCATGTAATATTCCAAGAATTTCCCAGTCAATCCACTACCCCCCTGCCATGCCCTTCAGGCTCTTGTCATCTTCCACTGACCTATCACAATAGCTTTCTTATTAGCCTCCAATGCTGTTATTCTTACTCACCCAACCTTACTAAGAGAAAGATTATCTCGGGTTTGTAGCTCAGAGCCTCACACTTTATAGGTGCTCAATAAATATTTGGTGGATGAATGAATGGATAAGTACATCTAATGAATAATAAAATGCCAATCAAATGATGCCTTCCCCTGCTTAAAGCCCCCCATCTCCACCCCCTTTATGTACGTGTTAAAGCTAAAATCCTCTAACTTGATCTGGCTCTGTGTTATTGTGATTTATAATAACATATACAGACCTTCCTCAATTTACAAGGGGGTTCCATCCTGATAAGTCAAAAATGCATTTAATTACCTAACTTACCAAACATCCTAGCTTAGCCAAGACTATTTTAAAAGTGCTCAGAACACTTCCATTAGCCTATAGTTGGGCAAAATCATATAACACAAAGCCTGTTTTATAATAAAGTGTTGAATATCTCATGTAATTTATTGAATACTGTACTGAAAGTGAAAAACAGAATGGTTGTCAATGTATCCGTTGTTTACTGTTGTGATCCTGTGACAGGGCTGCTGCCTTGCCCAGCCTCAGGAGAAGGTATAGTGCTGTGTATTGCTGGCCCGGAAAAAAATCAAATTTTGAAATTCGAGGTATAATTTCTACGAAATGCTTGTTGATTCACACCATCTTAAAGTTGAAAAATCATAAATCGGGACCCTCTGGTCTTCATCCTAGTTTCTGGCAAAGAACTCCTAAAACCCTTGGCATTTTCTAAGTGTTGAGAGGATGAAGGTGTCTTTTTTTGTGTTAATGAAGTAACTTTTGGACCCCACTTCAGGAAGGGGGGCTGGTTGCCAGGAGAACTAACGGTGTGATTAGAGGCTTGTAACTTTCAGTTATAACCCTCTGATTTCCAGAGATGGGAGAAGGGCTGGAGGTTGAATCGATTACCAGTGAACAACAATTTAATCAGTCATGCCTATGTAATGAACTCTCCATAAAAACCCCAAAAGGACACTTTGGTGAGCTTCCAAGATGAACATGTGGAGATTTGGGAAGAGTGACACTTGGAGAGAACATAAAAGCTTTGGCCCTTTCCCTGTATCTTGCCCTATGTAGCTCTTCCAACTGACTGTTCCTAAGTTATATCCTTTTATAATAAATCTAGTAAGTAAAATGTTTCTCTGATTTCTATGAGCTGCTCTAGCAAATAAATCAACCCCAAGGATGGCATCATGGGAACCTCTGATTTATAAACAGTGGGTCAGAAATGCAGGTGACAACCTGGACTTTCGACTGGCATCTGAAGCCAGTGGGTGGAGCATTCTTGGAGGAAATAAGCACTAACCTGTGGAATCTGATGCTATCTCCAGGTAAGTAGTGTCCGAATGATTTGAATTGTAGGACACCCAGTTGGTGCCCTGAGAATTGCTTTTTGGTGAGGGGAACCCCCTCCACACATTGAAATTGTGTCCAGGAGACCCAAAGAGCCCTTACAAATCTTTCTAAGTTCACTTCTTGACACTTATAGATTCTGGTGCACAGTATATCTCAAATAGTGTATGCATGATATTGAGCTAGAATAGTGGTTCTCAAACCACACGGTACATCCGAATCAGCTGGAGGGCTTGTTAAAACAGATTGATGGTTTCACTTCCAGAGTTTATGACTCAGTAGGTCTGGAGATAAGCCTGAGAATTTGCATTTCTCTCCATTTCTCATATGATGCTGATGTTGCTGGGCTAGAGAACTTCTGAGCTAGATTATCTAAAAAACCCTTTTAGCTGTGATGTCAAAGGATATTGAGTATTATAAACATCTGTAAGGCATTTTTTTATAATTCAAAATAATTTTATCCAAAATAATACTATTTGAAGTGATTATCTTGTTTCTAAGCAGACCAGAGAAGCTAGAGCAATTTTATAGAGGGAATATGATTATCTTAGGGAATACATTTTTATACTCTTGAGCTCAGAAAGAAAACCTATCTCTGACCCTGCATAGTTATTAAGTTCTAAAGTTCTGGTGGTTAATAGTATGGGCTTTCTTCACTCATTATGATAATCCATCCATGTTGCTGCAAATGGAAATATTTTATTCTTTTTTATGGCTGAGTAATATTCCATTATATATATATATATATATATATGTGTGTGTATGTGTATATATATATATATATATATATATATATATATATATATATATATCTCACTCGTACTGAGTGAAGTAAGCCAGACAAAGAAAAATATTATATGATATCACTTATATGTGGAATCTAAAAAAATAGTACAAATAAACTTATTTAAAAAACAGAAACAGGGTAACAGACATAGAAAACAAAAGTATGGTTACCAAAGGGAAAAGTGAGGAGTGGGGGAGAGATACATTAGGATTATGGGACTAATAGATACACACCGCTATATATAAAATAAACAGCAAGGATTTATTGTATAGTGCAGGGAACTATGTTCGATATCTTGTAATAATCTGTAATAAAAAAGAATTGGAAAAAAATATATGTATATGTATAAATGAACCACTAGGCTGTATACATGAAACTAACACAATATTTTAAATCAACTATACTTCAATTTTTTAAAAAAAGGGAAAAAGTAAAGGAAAATAGTATGGGCTTTTTTATTGTTGAGTTCCAGCCTTGCCACTTACTACCTGTGAAATCTTGTGCAACTAGCTTAACCTCAATAAGCCAAAGTCCTTCAAATGGAGATGGTAGTAAGATCTACCTCTTAGGTTTGTTGAGAGGATGAAATTATGTGCTTAGCTAGATGCTTGGAACATAGCTGAAGTGTAACAAGTAATGTCATTAAAATCTTAACAAGTAAGAAACTTGGTCAACAGAATCAGTGGCAAAAGCTGTAATTTGTCCATTTTTATATAACTCAATTTCTCTTAAGAGTATATATTCTATCACTTGACAAAAAAGTAAATCAATTCAGTCCCCATCCAACCACCTTTTCTTCAAGGTACATCTGTTTTCTAGGGACTTGTGTGGTGCTTAGCATGGTATTTGGGGATATCTCCTTAGTTCTTGGTCATTAACTATCTGCACTTGTATCCACCAAGATTGCATTTGTGACTGGCCTTCAGTCATGAATCCAAGCAGGTCACTGCTATGTCATTCCAAACCATATGACCACATCCCATTCAGCTTCCTTGCCACCCTTGGGGACCCAAGAGAAATTCAGCTCTGTCCTGACCTACTTTGAACCATGGAAATACATTGAATTTGTTCAAGAGCCTGCCTCTGTGGTTCCCTAGAGAGCACAGGAAATTGTTTCACTGCTTCTAGCTTCTCACTGGGGTGCATGGAACTCTGGGAATATGCCTCAGTCCAATGCACCCAGAGGCAACGTGCCATCTCTATTCTACTTCTCCTGGGCCTTGCTGGGATGTGGGCAAAGGGGTGTTATAAAGTCTCACTGTTTTCCCAGATGCCAGCCAGAAAGAGAGGAACCAGTTTTGAAATCACCAAGGCACTTGTAGTTTCTGTGCACCTCTAGGCTGGTTTGGAAGCTTGAATGAAGGAAGCAAGGGAAGGGCCCATTTCTCTGAATACTTGCATCTCAAGTTCTGAGTCAGCTTTCCTCCCCACAGCCCAGGCTAATTTTATGTCATTTCAAGAACAGACAAAATCAGTTCTGCCTACTCTAAGTCTTTCTCTTATCCTTTGTCATCACTTTTAAAATTCAAAGACCAAAATTATGATGATTTTAAAATTTGCATTCTGTCCTTGATGCATTGAATGCCATTGTCCACAAAGGGAAAAGGTAAAAATGTGGTGAAGAATAAAATATGCAGAAAATAAAGACGTATTTTAATACCTCAATATCTTATCTAATATCATCATCCTTAATCATCCTCATCATCCTCGTCCTCATCATTTCTCCTCAGCTAAGTAGACCTACATGGATTTTGGCACAACACACCTGGAAGTTTCTACCCTGCTTCTGCTTTATCATCTGCTTCCTCACATCCCCCACCCCCCACCAGTATACCAACACACAGGACATTTCTGTACCCATTTCCCTAATTGTAAAATCGGGGAACTATTTTATACCCCAAAGAATTAATTTATAGACAAGAATTAAAAGTACTGGTTTCCTGTTTTTTACTGGAGGATATATAAAACTGAAAAGAAATCACTCTCAATCTTACAATTAAAAAAACAGACAATTTCATGACTTTTCTTGTCACTACAGGAACACTGAGGTTGCAGGCCAGCCAACTGGCCCCAAAATATAAGAAGGGACAGATGTCAGCCATGATAGAGGTATGCTAGTGATGCAGGAGAAGAAAATATCACATCCTGGGACACACACGAGCCCCTGGGATGGACCACCAAGTGACAGTCCTTGGCTTTGCACAGGAAAGAATTCAAGAGTGAACCAAAGTAAAGTGAAAGTAAGTTTATTTAGAGAGGTACACATTCCACAGGCAGAAGGTGGACCTTCTCAAAAAGTGAGAGAAGTGCAGGGTTGTGGGGGTGGTTAGTTTTTAATGGGCTGGGTAATTGCATATGTTAAGAAGTGGGAGGAATATTCTAACTATTTTGGGGAAGGAGGGAAGGGATTTCCAGGAATTGGGTCACCGCCCACTTTTGGCCTTTTATGGTCAGCCTGGGAACTGTTATGATGCTGGTGGGTGTGTCATTTAGCATATGCTAATATATTAAAATGAGCATATAATAAGGCTCAAGATCTACTGGAAGTCAAATCTTCTACCATCTTGAGCCTAGTGGGAGTCCTAACCAGTTTTTGTCCTATCTTGTTTTTCTCAACAGCTGTGTCATTCTTTTTAATTGTTGTGTCTTGCCCTCTTCCTTCTTATCTCATTAGCAGTTGGTTAGCTAGGAAAGATGCAACTGGACGCCAAGGGGAGGTTGCAAAGCTGCTGGAGAACTGCAGAAACTGGAGGATTCTGCATTTTCTTGAGTTTTTCTCCATGAACTCCACTGGATGCTCTCAGAAAAGATTGGTGAGAGTCCTATGAAAGTGTCCCTTAAGGTATAAATGTGGGGGAAGGGAAGGAGGGTCATGGAACTCTACTGAGACCCTTCTCTCCAGTCTCACTGTAGAGTAAAAGTCTAACTCTGTAGCAGGAAGGACAAAAACACACTTTAGGGCATTGATGAAAATTCACCACAACTGGGGGAAAGGAATAGAAAGGAAAAACTCCCAACCTGAGGGAAAGCAGGGCTAGTATGGGGAACAGGCTATAGCTAGAAGAGGAGGAGACCACATCTTTGAGACCCTGGATTATGGTACCTGCTAAAAGACTGAGGCTTAAGTCAGAAGTACAGAGGATACACCTCTCCCACCACTCCCAGGCTAACTAGTGTGAAGTAACAAGTAAAAATGGAACATAGCTGGGAGAAGGATGGAAGAGAATCACAAGTGTGGAGACCTTCTCTGAGGTCTGGTGCAAAAAGAAGACCTAAAACTGATGGTAGAGCAGACATTGAGATACACCCTTTTGCAAATAGCCCACACCCTAAACACAAGATATCACTAGAGAAACCTGAAGCCTATGGTGCACTGAGAGTGAACATAGCACCATCAGACCCAGCATTTCTAATTAGAACGCTCCAAAATTACTGAGAGACACCAAACTCCAAGTCCAAGAAACTCAGAAATAGCCAAGCAGAATAAGTACCTAACATAAACACACACACACCCCTAGTCATTCATGTCATATTCAAACAACTGAACACAAAGACAAAGAGAAGTTCTTGAAGACAGCTAAAGGAAAAAATACATATTTATACAGAGGAAAGAAGATAAGAATTACAGACAGACTACTTTGACTTCAAATAGAAGTAAAAACTTATCCAGACTAACAAAAACTGAGAGAATTCGATGCCAGCACACTTAATGTTCCACAAAAAAAATGTTCAGAGAAGTTGTTCTGCAGGCAGAAGACATACACTATAAGGCAGAAACTTGGATCAACAGAAAGAAAGGAAGAGCCCTGCAAATAGAATAAATAAAGGTAAAATGAAATTCATTTCTTCTTATATTTAATCACTCTCAAAATTAATTTGTCTAAAGGAAAAATAGAGGCAATGTATTATGAGTTTATAACAAATGCAAAACTAAATTATGACATCAATAGAGCAAAAATGAAAGGAAGGAATATAAGGTATTCTGTGTTTCTTAAATTACACATGAAATGGCATATTATTTGAAGGTAGTCTCTGATTAAAGTTGTATGCTGTAAATCCTAGAGTAACCACACACAAAAAAAATTTAAGTAAAAATATTTAAATAATAAGCTAAGAGAGAAGATAAAATCTAATTATAAAAAAAATACTCCATTAACCCAAGGGCAGCTATAAAAATAGAAAGACAGAAAAATAATCAGATAAACTAAATAGAAAAGAGCTAACAATATGATAGATTTAATCCAGTCACATTGGCATCATATTAAATGTAAATAGTCAAAATACACCAGTTAAAATACAGAGATTGTCAGAATGGCTAAAAAACAAGACCCAACTCTATGTTATCTAAAAGAAACCCAATTTAAACATAAAGACATAAATACATTGAAAAATAAAGAGCTGGAATAGACACTAGCAAAAGAGTGGGAATAACTATACTAATAACATTAAGTAAAGTAGAAATCAGGCATGGAATACTATCAGGAAAAATAAAGAAAAGTAGGTAATGATAAAGGGTTTGATGTTTCAAGAAAATATAAAAATTCTAAATATGTATGTACCCAACAGTAGAGCTTCAAATGCATAAAGTAAGTCAATAGAATTGAAAGGAGAAATAGAGAAATCAATGTTTGACTGCACTAATTGCAGGCTGATTCCTCTACTATTTTTGACAACGCCCTAGGGCAGAGTAGAGAATGAGAGTTGGGAGAGGCAGGAAGTCAGAACCATAGGTAATCATGAAAATCTAAGTTCCCTTGGGAATTTGAGGAAATCTTGGGAGAGCACTAGGATTTCCAGGATATGGAATAGGCATGGGAAAGGAGGATTAGCTCCACCCCATTCCCTTCTGGGTTCCAGGAAAGAAGAGGCTTTGGTTCATAGGGCAGATTATGGTTTTGAGATATAGGCCATTACCTCAGAGGCACATTCTACAAAGGATATGCCAGAAAGACAGTCAAACCAAACCTTTTTATAACTCTCAGAGGTTGCACAACTTATCCCCTTAGAATGAAAAAGTAGGGCCCCATTGAACTGGGGAATTGATGTTTGTCTCTGGTTTTGGCAAGGAACAAAATGTTACACAGCCCAGGAAGAATTGCCCATTTGACCTAATTTCTATGTTTTGAAATTCTTCAGAAAAGCATAAGCACAACTTTATTTCTTGTATTAAAAAAGCAAGCTTCCCAATCTGAAAAGACCAGACCAAAGCTGAACCTTGTTGTCCAGCCTTACCTCTGACAAAAGGTTAGTGATCCCATCTGAGGGTAGTTTCAGCTTCAGCAAGGCTGGTTTTAGGGGTGAAATTGACACTTTCAGGAGGCTAGTAGAAACTCCTGGGGGAGGAGGGCAAAAATCTAACTGCTTTGCTCACTGTTCTGTGACTTTGCTGGAGCTCTGTGGTTGTTCATGCCCTTGGGATATGTTAATAATTACTGGACTATATTACTGAACAAAATTCAGCTCTTGGGAGGCCAGAGTGTTCTTTAGCAGTGTGGGCCAATATAAAAACAATATCCGAATATTAACACTGGAAGGGTTGAAAGACCTCAATGTTTTCAACCACATTTTGTGGAGCCCAAGGTTCTGGAGAGGTACTGAGAAGAATGAGAGGGAAGCTAAGGGAACAGTGTTCTAAGCTATCCACTAAAGCCTCTCAGCTCTTCAACCAGAGCAGTTCTCCCTATTTGTTTCATTTGGATTGAGTCCCATGTGAGATTTCATTTAGTAGAAACGGATATTTCCTGCTTTCTTTTTTTTTTTTTTTTTTGTGGTATGCGGGCCTCTCACTGCTGTGGCCCCTCCCGTTGCGGTGCAGAGTGTAAGATCTGAGAATCTGTCTTTTTTTTTTTTTTTTTTTCGGTATTCAGGCCTCCCTCTGTTGTGGTCTCTCCCGTTGCGGAGCACAGGCTCCGGACGCGCAGGCCCAGCGGCCATGGCTCACGGGCCCAGCCGCTCCGCGGCACGTGGGATCCTCCCAGACCGGGGCGCGAACCCGGTTCCCCTGCATCGGCAGGCGGACGCGCAACCACTGCGCCACCAGGGAAGCCCTTTCCTGCTTTCTTAAAAAAAGCCAAAATTGACAATTAATGATCCAGTTTAGAGGTCGGCAAAACGTTTTTGTAAAGAGCCAGAGAGTAAATATTTTAAACTTTTGGGCCATCTATGGTCTCTGCCACATGTTCTGCTTTGTTTTTGTTTTTATAATCCTTTAAAAATGTAAAGAAACATTCTTAACTTGTAGGCCACATGCAAACAAGACTGAGAGTTGCCCTAGCTTGACTATCTCAAGTCAAATTTTGACTTTGCCTTTGATCAAGAGACCTAAAAGAGCATGAGATGCATTGAGCCTATCAGAAACTATATGACTCAGAAACTGGTAGACTGATAGAATGTTGGAATTTTCTCTTAAAGGTATCAGAGTTGGGTGTACTATCTTTCAAGATTTGGTATATACACTGAACCAAAGGCCATTTTATGGTGCTGAATACCAAAGGGTAAAAGTAGTACTGGCTCCTCTCACCATCACTCCTAGTGGCTCCCTTGGGTAATTTGTGATCCCTGATCCCACAATTTTAGTCTGTTGGTCTAAAGCTACTGGTTTCCAGGGAGTAGCTGCTTCTACAAGGGGACATGGTAAGAGTTTCACTAATCTAAAATCAGAGCTCCTACTTGGTTGTTTTGGGCTCTTTGTGCCAATAGCTCAACAAGCAAATAATGAGCTACTATATTGCCAGAAAACTGACCCTGATTATCATGAGAATATTGGGTTGCTGCTACATAAGGGAGCCAGGGAGGGTAACATCTGGAAGTCAAGGGATTCACTAGGACATACATTGGTGCTTTTATCTCCAGTGGGAACCATACTTGTATACTGCAACAACCCTGGCCTGACAAAAGTATAACCAGGATTTAGTCATCTCAGGGATACAATAACAGTCAAACAATCTAAACTAGCAGAAGTTCTGGTTCAGGATAAGGGGAATGTAAAACAGGTAGTATTAAGGTAAACATGATGAATATCATTTGGATATAAATAGTGCGAGAGAAGGACTACATGAAATGCCATACATACATATGGCCAATCCATAACCCTTTGCCTTTATCACTTCGGTGTACACTAGTACTTACCTGCACTTCTTTTCTTGAAGGTTCTTGTTTCTTTTTGTTGTTTTCTTTTTTTGCGGTACGCAGGCCTCTCACTGTTGTGGCCTCTCCCGTTGCAGAGCACAGGCTCCGGACGCGCAGGCTCAGCGGCTAGGGCTCACGGGCCCAGCGGCTCCGCGGCATGTGGGATCTTCCGGGACCAGGGCACGAACCCATGTCCCCTGCATCGGCAGGCGGACTCTCAACCACTGCGCCACCAGGGAAGCCCATTGTTTTTGTTTTTTTTAATCACCAAAGCTTGGTTTGCTGCCTACAGTGGAGCTCCTAAATGTTAGGGAATTCCTGTCCTTTGGAAGAAGTCCTCAACCAATGACGGATCATAATCAGGGTATAAACACCATAACTGTCTCACACTGTAAGCGGGAAAATCATTTTACACAGTCCTTTTACATTGGGTCCAAGAGTTTGTCCAGCTCAATTAAGCTTCAGTTGCCTTCCTAGGTAGCTGGTTTGATTGTGTGCCATTTATTTTCTGCTTTCCCCTTCTTGTTTCTCATCCCTACTTGTCTACTTATGCTTTCGTTCACCTCCAAATGCGCTATTTGCATGTGAATCGTTTTCTCAGGATCTTCTTTGGGGAACAACAACAACAAAAAATTTGGGAAAAGAGATGGGTTATTATTGGTTGTTTTTCATACATAATCATGCGTTAAATTGCGAACTATGTTTGGTGCCCACGTTATCTCATACATTAATAAGTAAGAACCTCGCAGAAGCTAGAAGTATATAGTGTAGTTCAAATCCACACCAACTTATTTTAATGTAAATATTAATAAATAACACTCAGTTAAAAATGAAATTTCCAAAACGTATGCTAAACTGAGTTGAAATTGTAGGTTTAAAATAGGTTTGTCCTGGGAAATTGGGACTTACATCCACCCTACAAATATACTTAGTCCCTGACTATCCTTTACAATTTGGACTGACCTCATCATTTGGATTCCATTTTTGGTTTCACATTCCTATGAGCTCCAAGTAACAGAATCCTGGCTGCTCTTCTTCTATGTTTTGACTCTTGACCTTTGCCCAGTGCTGAAGATATCTCTTAATCTCAGTTTTCTGGGTCCAGACCATGATTTGAACCTCAGCCATATAACTCAGGATCCTACTATCACAAGCCGTTGAAATATTTGAAGTCATAATTATTGTCTGTTATTATTTTTGTGAATAATCTAAGGACATTTTATTTTTTCTATCTCTTTTCTATCATTTTGATGTCCTTTGTACTTCTGAATTCCCCAGCACCTCAAAAGATTTTGGAAATTTCCAGTGTTCTAGGGAGCATCCCAGTCTGATTAGGAAGCAACCATTTCTAAATAAGATAGATTTTATTTCACTGTCCAGCCTGGACCTTTTCCAGACTTGGCTGAGCATCCTTGGCCCTTGGGGATATCCTCCTCTCTCAACAACTCTGGGAAGCAGAGTGATGCCCAATTCACACATCCCAAGCTTTTAGCAAAACAGAGCATTTTATTGAATTCCAAGTTTGGGTCCTGGAAATTCGTCACTGCCTGTGGGTGGCCTCTCATATACTGAGAGCAGTATGTGTGTGTGTGTGTGTGTGTGTGTGTGTGTGTGTGTGTGTGTGTACATGTGTGTAGTGGAAGGGGGGGGTTGGTGTGCGTGTGTGTATTTTTTTTCTTCTTTTGGATGGGTCTAGCTAAGACATGTTTGGTGTACTGAGTCATACAAACAAATACAGCTCTAGCCCCAGCCACACTCCTGGATCATCAACTCTGCATAATATCCCTTTCTTAATTATGAAGGAGCCAAGGCCTACTTAGCAACAGGATATTCGCTTAGCACTTGGGTCGACTCCTTGATGACGCCTGATAAATCCCAGAGAAGAAGACTTGTCTGTCTTTTTTATTTGTGACCTCACCTCTATGTCCTTCCAGAATGGCACAGTTAGCTAAGAAAGCATTTTAACTGAGAAATTTAAAAGTATCCAAGAGAACATAATTTAATGATCAAACTATTCCATCTTCAGGGAAGAGTAATTACAGGCCTCCTGTCTCTTCTCTCTTTTGTGGAAAATCTGCATGGTTATCTTCTATTCTCTCATTAAAGGAGAGGAGTTCTGTGTCTACAGAGAAAATTGTTTCACACTGGGAGTCCAGAGCCTTCGGTGGTCAACTCTGATGAGTGTCCCCTACCCCTAGAAGAAAGAATTAACTGATTTCCTTTGCTGTACCAGAGACCTCCCTCGAGGCTCATATGCTCTCCTGGTAGAGAAATTTAACCAGATTGTGAGATCAGGAATAGTTTTTGTAGAATGTGAAGCCTGAGCTAGCAAAATTTTAGAAAGATTGTTATAGGCTGGCTGGGACCTATATCACTACAAACTATCCCAGACTACCCAGTCTACACCTGACTCTTTCCAATGATGTCAGAATTCCTCTCTTACCCTCAGAAATACAGTCAGTGTGCCAGCAACCAACCATGAGGCCTAGCTCTTCTTTCTATCTCCCCTGAACACCATCCTCCTTCTGCCATCTTGTAGGAGACATTGGAAAACTGAGCAAAAATTCCTTTTTTCCCGTTGTTTGATTGAGATATAAGCCTGAACTTTCCCACGGTGCATTTTGTAATCCCCATTCCTTGGTTCACATTAATCCTATATCCTCAGCCTGTCTGAATGCTGTTGCCTGTAACAGAAGACTTCTTCTCTCTCAAGGACACAATTTACCTTTGTAGTTCATCCTATGTAGCAATGATAATAATGACAGTGGATCACAGTGATAAATTTTCTCACATTACAGTTGGATGGAAATGTGATATGGAGCTCCTTTTTCCCTATAATTTGCCTGGTCATTTTTATAAGCATACCCACCCACCTGCTGCTGTTTGGGAGTGCGCTGGCCTAGCCCCGTCCCTGTGCATTCTGTGAGCATCCTCTGCTGATGACGCTGTGATCCGTTCATTTTTGGCCCAATGGCACAGGCCCATTGACTCAGCCTCCCCGGGCTCCTGCAGTCTTTGCAGATACCTCTGATGCCTCATCCAGATGCCTATCTATGTGAAGCCCTTGCATTTTTGAGACTCCATGGCTCCCATCTTTCCCTTTTCCTCTTCTCAATCATTTCCATGCTCTGTACCAGACCTGTCTAAGGTAGGTTTGGGTTAATTCTGCTATGCGGTTTGGAAGCAGTGCCAGTTTCCTCCTAAAATCCGGTGTTCCTGGTATTAGTCCCAGGTGTGGGGCCTCAGGGCATATTTTCCTTCCACCCAGCAGTTGTCTTACCCTTGTAGGCCCTGATCTCTGATCTTTATCGGGTTTTAAATTCCCTCCTTTATTTCAGATCATCTTGAACTGATTTATAATCCCCTTTTTCTAACTTGCTTGGCATTAGCTGAGCACAGGTCTTTTGTACTCACCTTGATTCATACTTTAGGTCTATTTGGTTTGCAGCACACATTTTCACTAGTTTATTCTTTAAAAATACCTAGCAATCTTTTATGGAAATAGGGAAGAAGAAAGGAATAGGAACATTCATTAAGTACTATCTGTAGGCAGTTATCATATTCGTTCTCTACGTAGCTTACCTCATTTAATCCTCATAACCCAGGTGAAATTTGCATTATCATCACCGTTTTAGAGATGAACAAACTGAGTCTCAAGAAGATTAGGTTAAGTGGCTTGTCCAAGGTCACAGAGACAATAAGAGGGGGAGATAAGATTAAAACTCTGGTCTGAATCTAACATGCATACCTCTCCTATTGCTCTGTTGTACCAGCCTTGCCATGTTTGGCCTTTTCACCAGCTCTCCTAAGTTCTCCACCAAGGATAGGTCCCATTTGACCTTGATGGAGAACACGTTTGTTTCTGTAACTGACTTCTTAATGCTGGTTCTAGATTACAGCTAAAAAAAAGACTCCTGCTTCTTCCTGTTTCAGTTTTTGTTCCCCAGTGGGCAATACATCCAGTGTTTTCTGTTTTGGTTTATTTTGTTTGTTTCTCTCTACCTATGGAATATATTCATGTTTTCACTTTATTGGTGGCAAACATATTGGAGGTGTCTTAAAACCAATGAATTCAGCCATCTCTTTTGCCTCAGATTATCAGTTGTGTCTCTTTCCAAAATATAGAAGAAATTATATTAAAAAGCTCCAGTTCTCTGATGTATTTTCCACAACCCTAATTCTATTTCTCAAAGGCACCACATTTTTAAACATCTTCATTGGAGTATAAATGCTTTACAATGTTGTGTTAGTTTCTGCTGTATAATAGAATGAATCACATATACATATATCTCTATAGCCCCTCCCTCTTGAGTGTCCCTCCCACTCTCCTTATCCCACCCCTCTAGGTGGCCACAAAGCACCAAGCTGATCTCCCTGTGCTATGCAGCTGCTTCCCACTAGCTATCTATTTTACATTTGGTAGTGTATATATGTCAGTGCCACTCTCTCACTTCATCCCAGCTTACCATCCCCACTCCCCACATTCTCGAGTCCATTCTCTACAACTGCATCTTATTTCTGTCCTGTTCCTAGGTTCTTCAGAACTTTTTTTTTTATTCCATATATATGTGTTAACTTACGGTTTTTGTTTTTCTCTTTTTGACATATGTCACTCTGTATGACAGATTCTAAGTCCATCCACCTCATTGCAAATAACTCAGTTTTGTTTCTTTTTATGGCTGAGTAATATTCCATTGTATATATGTGCCACATCTTCTTTATCCATTCATCTGTCGATGGAAATTTAGGTTGCTTCCATGTCCTGGCTGTTGTAAATAATGCTTCAATGAACACTGGGGTGCATTGTGTCTTTTTGAATTATGGTTTCTTCAGGGTGTATGCCCAGGAGTGGGATTGCTGTGTCATATGGTAGTTCTATTTTCAGTTTTTATGGAACCTACATACTGTTCTCCATAGTGGCTGTATCAATTTACATGCCCACCAACAGTGCAAGACAGTTCCCTTTTCTCCACACCCTCTCCAGCATTTATTATTCATAGATTTTTTGATGATGGCCCTTCTGACCATTGTGAGGTAATACTTCATTGTAGTTTTAATTTGCATTTCTCTAATGATTAGTGATGTTGAGCATCCTTTCATGTGTTTGTTGGCAATCTGTATATCTTCTTTGGAGAAATGTCTATATACTTCTTCTGCCCATTTTTGGATTGGGTTGTTTGTTTTTTTGATATTGAGCTGCATGAGCTGCTTGGATGTTTTGGAGATTAATCCATTGTCAGTCGCTTCATTTGGAAATATTTTCTCCCATTCTAAGGGTTGTCTTTTCATCGTGTTTATGGTTCCCTTTGCTATGAAAAAGCTTTTAAGTTTCATTGGATCCCATTTGTTTATTTTTGGTTTTAAATCCATTTCTCTAGGAGGTGGGTCAAAAAGGATGTTGCTGTGATTTATATCATAGAGTGTACTGCCTATGTTTTCCTCTAAGAGATTTAGAGGGTCTGGCCTTATATTAAGGTGTTTAATCCATTTTGAGTTTATTTTTGTGTATGGTGTTAGGGAGTATTCTAATTTCATTCTTTTACATGCAGCTGTCCAGTTTTCCCTGCACCACTTATTGAAGAGGCTGTCTTTTCTCCATTGTATATTCTTGCCTCCTTTATCAAAGATAAAGTGACTGTATGTGCATGGGTTTATCTCTGGGCTTTCTATCCTGTTCCACTGATCTATATTTCTGTTTTGTTGCCAGTACCATACTGTCTTGATTACTGTAGCTTTGTTATATACTCTGAAGTCAGGGAGTCTGACTCCTCCAGCTCTGTTTTTCTTTCTCAAGAGTGTTTTGGTTATTCGGGATCTTCTTTTAAGTTTCATTGGATCCCATTTGTTTATTTTTGGTTTTAAATCCATTTCTCTAGGAGGTGGGTCAAAAAGGATGTTGCTGTGATTTATATCATAGAGTGTACTGCCTATGTTTTCCTCTAAGAGATTTAGAGGGTCTGGCCTTATATTAAGGTGTTTAATCCATTTTGAGTTTATTTTTGTGTATGGTGTTAGGGAGTATTCTAATTTCATTCTTTTACATGCAGCTGTCCAGTTTTCCCTGCACCACTTATTGAAGAGGCTGTCTTTTCTCCATTGTATATTCTTGCCTCCTTTATCAAAGATAAAGTGACTGTATGTGCATGGGTTTATCTCTGGGCTTTCTATCCTGTTCCACTGATCTATATTCCTGCTTTGTTGCCAGTACCATACTGTCTTGATTACTGTAGCTTTGTTATATACTCTGAAGTCAGGGAGTCTGACTCCTCCAGCTCTGTTTTTCTTTCTCAAGAGTGTTTTGGTTATTCGGGATCTTTTGTGTTTCCATACAAATTTTGAAATTTTTTGTTCTAGTTCTGTGAAAAATGCCAGTGGTAGTTTGATAGGGATTGCATTGAATCTGTAATTGTTTTGGGTAGTATAGTCATTTACACAATCTTGATTCTTCCAAACCAAGAACATGGTATATCCCTCCATCTGTTTGTATCACCTTTAATTTCTTTCATCAGTGTCTTATAGTCTTCTGCATACTGTTCTTTTGTCTCCTTAGGTAAGTTTATTCCTAGGTATTTTATTCTTCTTGTTGCAGTGGTAAATGGGATTGTTTCTTTAATTTCTCTTTCAGATTTTTCATCATTAGTGTATAGGAATGCAAGAGATTTCTGTGCATTAGTTCTGTATCCTGCTACTTTATCACATTCATTAATTAGCTCTAGTAGTTTTCTCATAGCATCTTTAGGATTCTCTATGTATAGTATCATCTCATCTGCAAACAGTGACATCTTTACTTCTTCTTTTCTGATTTGGATTCTTCTTATTTCTTTTTCTTTTCTGATTGCTGTGGCTAAAACTTCCAAATCTATGCTGAATAATAGCGGTGAGAGTGGACACCCTTGTCTTGTTCCTGACCTTAGTGGAAATGGTTTCAGTTTTTCACCATTGAGAATGATGTTGCCTGTGGGTTTGTCATATATGGCCTTTATTATGTTGAGGTAAGTTCCCTCTATGCCTACTTTCTGGAGGGTTTCTGTCATAAATGGGTGTTCAATTTTGTCAAAACATTTTTCTGCATCTATTGAGATGATCTTATGGTTATTATCCTTCAATTTGTTAATATGGTGTATCACATTGATTGATTTGCCTATATTGATGAATCCTTGCATTCCTGGGATATACCCCACTTGATCACAGTGTAGAATCCTTTCATTGTGCTTTTGGATTCTGTTTGCTAGTATTTTGTTGAGGATTTTTGCATCTACATGTATCAGTGATATTGGCCTGTAGTTTTCTTTTTCTTTGACACCTTTGTCTGGTTTTGGTATCAGAGTGATGGTGGCCTCATAGAATTAGTATGGGAGTGTTCCTCCCTCTGCTATACTTCGGAAGAGTTTGAGAAGGATAGGTGTTAACTCTTCGCTAAACATTTGGTAGAATTCACCTGTGAAGCCATCTGGTACTGGGCATTTGTTTGTTGGAAGATTTAATCACAATTTCAATTTCAGTGCTTGTGATTGGTCTGTTGATATTTTCTATTTCTTCCTGGCTCAGTCTTGGATGGTTGTGCTTTTCTAAGAATTTGTCCATTTCTTCCAGGTTGTCCATTTCATTGGCATATAGTTGCTTGTAGTAATCTCTCATAATCCTCTGTATTTCTGCAATGTCCGTTGTTAATTCTCCTTTTTCAATTCTAATTCTGTTGATTTGAATCTTCTCCCTTTTTTTCTTGATGAGTCTGGCTAACGGTTTATCAATTTTGTTTATCTTCTCAAGGAACCAGCTTTTAGATTTACTGATCTTGGCTATTGTTTCCTTCATTTCTTTTTCATTTATTTCTGATTTTATCTTTATGATGTCTTTTCTTCTGCTAATTTTGGGGGGGTTTTGTTCTTCTTTCTCTGATTGCTCTAGGAATAAGGTTAGGTTGTTTATTTGACATTTTTCTTGGTTTTTGAGGTAGGATTGTATTGCTATACACTTCCCTCTTAGAACTGCTTTTCTTTGTCCCATAGGTTTTGGATCGTCATGTTTTCATTGTTATTTTTTTCTACGTATTTTTAAATTTCCTCTTTGATTTCTTCAGTGATCTCTTGGTTATTTAGTAGTGTATTGTTTAGCCTCCATGTGTTTGTATTTTTTAAAGTTTCTTTCCTGTAATTGATATCTAGTCTCACAGCATTGTGGTTGGAAAAGGTACTTGACATGATTTCTATTTTCTTAAAATTACCAAGGCTTGATTTATCACCCAAGATATGATCTATCCTGGAGAATGTTCCATGAGCAGTTGAGAAGAAGGTGTATTCTGTTGTTTTGGGATGGAATGTCCTATAAAGATCAATTAAGTCCATCTTGTTTAATGTGTCCTTTAAAGCTGTGTTTCCTTATTTATTGTCATTTTGGATTATCTGTCTATTGGTGAAAGCGGGGTCTTAATGTCCCCTACTATCATTGTGTTACTCTCGATTTCCCCTTTTATGGCTGTTAGCATTTGCCTTATGTATTGAGGTGCTCCTATGTTGGGTGCATAAATATTTATAATTGTTATATCTTCTTCTTGGATTGATCCCTTGATCATTATGTAGTGTCCTTCTTTGTCTCTTGTAATAATCTTTATTTTAAAGTCTATTTTTTCTGACATGAGAATTGTTACTCCAGCTTTCTTTTGATTTTCATTTGAATGGAATATCTTTTTCCGTCCCCTCCCTTTCAGTCTGTATGTGTCCCTTGGTCTGAAGTGGGTCTATTGTAGACAGCATATATATGGGTCTTGTTTTTGTATCCATTCAGCCAGTCTATATCTTTTGGTTGGTGCATTTAATCCATTTACATTTAAGGTAATTATCTATGTATGTTCCTATTACCATTTTCGTAATTGTTTTGGGTTTGTTATTATAGGTGTTTTCCTTCTCTTGTGTTTCCTGCTTAGAGAAATTCCTTTAGCATTTCTTCTAATGCTGATTTGATGGTGCTGAATTCTCTTAACTTTTGTTTGTCTGTAAAGGTTTTAATTTCTCCATCGAATCTGAATGAGATCCTTGCTGGGTAGAGTAATCTTGGATGGAGGTTTTCCATTTCATCACTTTAATTATGTCTTGCCACTCCCTTCTGGCTTGCAGAGTTTCTGCTGAAAGATCAGCTGTTAAACTTGTGTGGATTCCCTTGTATATTAGTTGTTGCTTTTCCCTTGCTGCTTTTAATATTTTTTCTTTGTATTTAATTTTTGATAATTTGATTACTATGTGTCTTGGCGTATTTCTCCTTGGGTTTATCCTGTATGGGACCTTGTGTGCTTCCTGAATTTGATTGACTACTTCCTTTCTCATATTAGGGAAGTTTTCATCTATAATCTCTTCAAATATTTTCTCAGTCCTTTCCCCCCCCTTCTTCTTCTTGTATCCCTATAAATTAATGCTGGTGCATTTAATGGTGTCCCAGAGGTCTCTGACATTGTCCTCAATTCTTTTCATTCTTTTTTATTTTTTTGCTCTGTGGTAGTTATTTCCACTATTTTATTTTCCAGGTCACTTATCTGTTCTTCTGCCTCAGTTATTCTGCTATTGATGCCTTCTAGAGAATTTTAAATTTCATTTATTGTGTTGTTCATCATTGTTTGTTTGCCCTTTAGTTCTTCTAGGTCCCTGTTAAACATTTCTTTTATTTTCTCCATTCTATTTCCAAGATTTTGGATCATCTTTACTATCATTACTCTGAATTCTTTTTCAGGTAGACTGCCTATTTCCTCTTCATTTGTTTGGTCTGGTGGGTTTTTGCCTTGCTCCTTCATCTGCTGTGTATTTCTCTGTCTTCTCATTTTGCTTAACTTACTGTGTTTAGAGTCTCCATTTCACACGCTGCCATTTTGTAGTTCCCATTGTTTTTGGTGTCAGCTCCCAGTGGGTATGTTTGTTTCAGTGGGTTGTGTAGGCTTCCTGGTGGAGGGGACTAGTGCCTGTGTTCTGGTGGATGAGGCTGGATCTTGTCTTTCTGGTTGGCAGGACCATGTCTGGTGGTGTGTTTTGTGGTATCTGTGAACTTATTATGATTTTAGGCAGCCTCTGTGCTTAATGAGTGGGGTTGTGTTCCTGTCTTGCTAGTGGTTTTGTGGGGGGTGTCCAGCACAGCAGTTTGCTGGTCATTGGGTGCAGCTGGGTTTTACCATTGAGACGGAGATCTCTGAGAGAGTTCTCACCAGTTGATATTACGTTGGGCCTGGAGGTCTCTGGTGGTGCAGTGTTCGCCTGACCACTCTGGTGGTCTCGGTTTAGCTGAGCTGAACTTGGCTCTCCCACCTCAGAGGCTCAGGCTTGACAACTGGCTGGAGCATGTAGACACTGTCAGTCACTTGGCCAGATAGGTGGGGAGTTTTTTAGCTTTTAGGAAGTGTGAGATCTTCTACCAGTGTTCAGTAGGTGTTCTGTATGAGTTGTTCCACATGTAGATTTATTTTTTGATGTATTTGTGGTGAGGAAGGTGATCGCCATGTCTTATCCTTCTGCCTTCTTGAAGGCCCTGTCAAAGGCAACCCTTTTTAACTCTTCTCTTTTTTGTTTGTAGCTCTCATTATGGTTACTTCTCTGTCTTTAAATAATAGGCTTGTCACTCTGTCTGTTGAGTTATTAAATTTAGATTTATCTGTTAAATTCTTGCTATGATAAATGAGGACTCAGCTTACACTATGGCCAATGCCATCCCAATCTCTAAAATAGAGAAATGTCTATTTATGTCTTCTGCCCGTTTTTGTATTGGGTTGTTTGTTTTTTTGATATTGAGCTGCATGAGCTGCTTGTAAATTTTGGAGATTAATCTTTTGTCAGTTCCTTCATTTGCAAATAATTTCTCCCATTCTGAGGGTTGTCTTCTTGTCTTGTTTATGGTTTCCTTTGCTGTGCAAAACTTTTAAGTTTCATTAGGTCCCATTTGTTTATTTTTATTTGTATTTCCCTTACTCTAGTATGTGGGTCAAAAAGATCTTGTTTTGATATAGGTCAAAGACTGTTCTGCCTTTTTTTCCTCTAAGAGTTTTATAGTGTCTGGCCTTTCATTTAGGTTTTTAATACATTTTGGGTTTATTTTTGTGTATGGTGTTAGGGAGTGTTCTAATTACATTCTTTTACATGTAGCTGTCCAGTTTTCCCAGCACCACTTATTGAAGAGGCTGTCTTTTCTCCATTCTATATTCTTGCCTTCTTTGTCAAAGATAAGGTGACCCTATGTGCGTGGGTTTACCTCTGTGTTTTCTATCCTGTTCCATTGATCTATATTTCTGTTTTTGTGCCAGTACCATACTGTCTGGATTACTGTAGCCCTGTAGTATAGTCTGAAGTCAGGGAGCCTTATTGCTCCAGCTCCATGTTTTTTCCTCAAGATTCCTTTGGCAGGAGAGAGGAGTCAAGATGGCAGACTAGGAGGATGTGGAATTCGCGTTTCCACAAAACTAGGGCATGTACCAGGCACTGGTGTGGTACCACGGACACCTAAGGGAATGGAAGGAATGCCCAGAGAAAAGGTAGGACTGGGGGCATGAGAGGGAGTGAGGAGGGAGGTGAAGTGGACGGAGGATGGGACTGGCACCCCTGAGAGGCGGTTGGTGGAGGGGAAGGGATCCCATGCCCAAAGGGGGAAATTGGGGGACAATTGGGAGGGCAGAGTATCAAGATGGAGAGTGGCCAGGTTTCCCCTGCCCTCTTGGGACCCCAGGAACCTGCTGAGATCATGGGCTTGATCCTCTGCCCACCGAGACCCCCTCCAGCAGGGTGGATCCTGAGGTAGTTGGGGGGGAGGGAAGGGGGAGCAAAAGTAAAGGATGCACCTATGGGACTGGCACCCTTAAGGGGCAGTTGGGGGAGGGGAGGAGTTCCTACACCCAGTGAGACCCACCCTCTGTTAGGGCTCCAGCAGGAATGGGGAAGACCCTGGGGGAGGTATGGGGGAACATGGAGGAATGGAAGGGAATGTGGCCAGCGCTTTCCCTGTCCCTTAGGCACTGGGGAGCCTGTTTTGTTCCCAGACCTAATCCTCTGCCCTTGCACACTCCCTCATGCTGCACAGAACCCAAGCCCTACCCACACACCCCCACACCCAGGGCCCTACCTCTACACTTGGAGACCCTCTCTGAGACCCCCTCCAACCACACTGGGCATAAACCCCACCAACACACCCTCACCCACGGCTTTACCTCCAAACTCTGGAACTCCACACTCCAGAGGCAGCCCTTTGGATATGCTGTCTCTCCGCATCTGGGGCGTCCTAAGCAGAGGTCCTGCTCCACACTTGAAAGTTGCCCCACCTAGGCCCCGCCCCCCAAGGCCTTTTCCAACTGCATGGGTCCTGAGCCTAGGCTCCACACCATGCTCAAATATCACCCCACTGCCTAGGTCCTGCCCCATCCTAAACCATGCCCCTGCATAACTTCCACCTCGGCTTAAACTTGACCCCCTCATCACCAAGGGTATTTTTTTTCTTTTTTTCTCTTTTATATTGGGGTTCTGTTTGCCATTTTTTGATTCATTGTTGTCGATTCATTTTTATTTTTATTTTTTCTAATAAATCTTTTAGTTTTCAAATTTTATGTTATTATTTATACATTGTTATTGTTCTTCTCCTTTTGGCTTGTTCCCCTTTTTTTGTTTTCTTTTTTCTCTTGTGGTTTTGTTTTACCTTATTGCAGTTGTTTCAATTATATTTATTTTTCCTAGTATATTTTTTATCTTTCTAACTTTATTTTGTTTGTTATTCTTTGTTATTGTACTGCTACTTTTATTTTGTTTTGTTTTGTTTTTGCCTCACCACATGGCTTGTGGGGTCTTGGTTCTGAGGCCAGAGATCGGGCCTAAGCTCCTGTCATGAGATCTCTGAGTCCAAACCATTGGACTAGCAGACAACCTTAGACACCAAGGAATATTCATTGGACTGAAGCCTCCCAGAAGTCCTCATCTTGGCACCAAGACCCAGCTCTATCCAACTGCCTGTAAACTCCAGTGCTGTATGCCTCAGGCCAAAAAACTAGTAAGACAGGAATACAGCTCCATGCATCAGGAAAAAAAAAAACCTACAAAAAATATATTACATACAAAGGAGCAAGGTAAAAATATACAAGACCAAATAAATGAAAAAGAAATAGGCAACCTACCTGAAAAAGAATTCAGAGTAATGATAGGAAAGGTGATCCAAAACCTCAGAAACAGAATGGAGAATATACAAGAAACATTTAACAAAAATCTAGAAGAACTAAAGAGCAAAAAAACAGTGATGAACAACACAATAACTGAAATTAAAAATAATCTGGAAGGAATCAATAGCAGAATAACTGAGGCAGAAGAACAGATAAGTGATCTGGAAGATAAAATAGTGGAAATAACTGCCACAGAACAGAATAAAGAAAAAAGAATGAAAAGAATTGAGGACAGTCTCAGAGACCTCTGGAAAAACATTAAACTCAACAACATTCAAATTGTAGGGCTCCGAGAGGAAGAGGAGAAAAAGAAAGGTTCCGAGAAAATATTTGAAGAGATTATACTCAAATACTTCTCGAACATGGAAAAGGAAGTAGCCAATCAAGCCCAGGATGCTCAGAGAGTCCCATACCTGATACACACAAGGAGAAACATGTCAAGACACATATTAATCAAATTATCAAAAATTAAATACAAAGAAAAAATATTAAAAACAGCAAGGGAAAAGCAACAAATAACATACAAGGGAATCCCTCTTATCCCTATAAGATCTAATCTTTCAGCAGAAACTCTGCAAGCCAGAAGGGAGTGGCAGGACATATTTAAAATGATGAAAGGGAAAAACCTACAAAAAAGATTACTCTACCCCGCAAGGATTTCGTTCAGATTCTATGGAGAAATCAAAAGCTTTACAGACAAGCAATAGCTACGAGAATTCAGCACCACCAAACCAGCTTTACAACAAATGCTAAAGGAACTTCTTTAAGCAGGAAACACAGGAGAAGGAAAACACCTACAATAAAAAACCCAAAGCAATTAAGAAAATGGTAATAGGAACATACATATTAATAATTACCTTAAAAGGGAAAAGCAACAAATAACATACAAGGGAATCCCTCTTATCCCTATAAGATCTAATCTTTCAGCAGAAACTCTGCAAGCCAGAAGGGAGTGGCAGGACATATTTAAAATGATGAAAGGGAAAAACCTACAAAAAAGATTACTCTACCCGGCAAGGATTTCGTTCAGATTCTATGGAGAAATCAAAAGCTTTACAGACAAGCAATAGCTACGAGAATTCAGCACCACCAAACCAGCTTTACAACAAATGCTAAAGGAACTTCTTTAAGCAGGAAACACAGGAGAAGGAAAACACCTACAATAAAAAACCCAAAGCAATTAAGAAAATGGTAATAGGAACATACATATTAATAATTACCTTAAATGTAAATGGATTAAATACTTCAACCAAAAAACATAGACTGGCTGAATGGATACAAAAACAAGACCCATATATATGTTGTCTACAAGAGACCCACGTCAGACCTAGGGAAGCATGCAGACTGAAAGTAAGGGGAAGGAAAAAGATATTCCATGCAAATGGAAATCATAACAAAGCCAGAGTAGCAATACTCATATTAGATAAAATAGACTTTAAAATAAATACAGTTACAAGAGATAAGGAAGGAAACTACATAATGATCAAGGGATCGATCTAAGAAGAAAACACAACAATTATAAATATATATGCACCCGAGAGAGGGGCACTTCAGTACGTAAGGCAAATGCTAACAGCCATAAAAGGGGAAATAGACAGTAACACAATAATAGTAGTGGACTTTAACACCCCACTTATGCCAATAGACAGATCATCCAGACAGAAAATAAATAAGGAAACACAAGCTTCAAATGACACAATAGACTGATAGACTTAATTAATATTTTTAGGACATTCCACCTGAAAGTGGATGAATACACTTTCCTCTCAAGTGCACATGGAACATTCTCCAGAATAGATCACATATTGGGTCACAAATCTAGCCTTGGAAAACTTAAGGAAATCGAAATCATATCAAGCATCTTTTCTGACTACAACGCTATGAGATTAGATATCAATTAGAGTAATTAAAAAAAAACAGTAAAAACCACAAATACATGGAGGTGAAACAGTGCACTGCTAAATAATCAAGAGATCACTGAAGAAATCAAAGAGGAAATAAAAAAAATACCTGGAAACAAATGACAACGGAAACATGACAATCTAAATCCTATGGGATGCAGCAAAAGCAGTTCTAAGTGGGAAGTTCATAGCAATTGAAGGCCGACCTCTGGCCTCAAGAAACAAGAAAAATCTCAAATAAACAATCTAAACTTACACCTAAAGCAACTGGAAAAAGAAGAACAAAGAAAACCCAAAGTTAGTAGAAGGAAAGAAATCATAAAGATCAGAGCAGAATTAAATGAAAAAAAAGGAGCAAAGATCAATAAAACTAAAAGCTGGTTTTTTGAGATGATAAACAAAATTGATAAACCTTTAGCCAGACTCATCAAGAAAAAAAAAAAGGGAGAGGACTCAAATCAATAAAATTAGAAATGAAAAAGGAGAAATTACAATTGACACAGCAGAAATACAGAAGATCATAAGAGACTACCACAGCAACTCTCTGTCAATAAAATGGACAACCTGGAAGAAATGGACAAATTTTTGGAACAGTACAACCTTCTAAGACTAAACCAGGAAGAATTAGAAAATATCAACAGACCAATCACAGGTAATGAAATTGAAACTGTAATTAAAAATCTTCCAACAAACAAAAGTCCAGGACCAGATGGCTTCACAGGTGAATTTTATCAAACATTTAGAGAGAGTTAACACCTATCCGTCTCAAGCTCTTCCACAAAATTGTAGAGGCAGGAACACTCCCAAACTTGTTCTACGAGGCTACCATCATCCTGATACCAAAAACAAAGATACCACAAAAAAGGAAAATCATACGCCAATATCACTGATGAACATAGATGCAAAAATCCTCGACAAAGTACTAGCAAACAGAATCCAACAACACATTAAAAGGATTATACACCCTGATCAAGTGGGATTTACCCCAGGAATGCAAGGATTCTTCAATATATGCAAAAAAATCAATGTGATAAACCATATTAACAAATTAAAGAATAAAAACTATATAATCATCTCAAGAGACACAGAAAAAGATTTTGACAAAATTCAACACCCATTAATGATAAAAACTCTCCAGAAAGTGGGCATAGAGGGAACCTACCTCAACATAATAAAAGCCATATATGACAAACCCACAGCAAACATTACTCTCAATGATGAAAAACTGAAAGCATTTCCTCTAAGATCAGGAATAAGACAAGGATGTCCACTCTCACCACTATTATTCAACATAGTTTTGGAAGTCCTAACCACAACAATCAGAGAAGAAAAAGAAATAAAAGAAATCCAAATATGAAAAGAAGTAAAACTGCCACTGTTTGCAGATAACATGATACTATACATAGAAAATCCTAAAGATTCCACAAGAGAACTACTATAACTAATCAATGAATTAGGTAAGTTAACAAAATTAATGCACAGAAATCTGTTGCATTGCTATACACTAAAAACAAAAGATCAGAAAGAGTAATTAAGGAAACAATCCCATTTACCACCACAACAAAAAGAATAAAATACCTAGGAATAAACTTACCTGAGGAGGCAAAATACCTGTACTCAGAGAAGTATAAAACACTGATGAAAGAAATTAAAGATAACATAAAGAGATGGAGAGATATACCATGCTTTGGGATTGGAAGGATCAATATTGTGAAAATGACTATACTACCCAAAGCAATCTACAAGTTCAATGAAATACCTATCAAATTACTTATGGCATTTTTCACAGAACTAGAACAAAAAATTTTACAACTTGCATGGAAACATAAAAGACCCCGAATAACCAAAGCAACCCTAAGAAAGAAAAATGGAGCTGGAGAAATCAGAATCCCTGACTTCAGACTATACTACAAAGCTACAGTAATCAAGACAGTATGGTACTGGCACACAAACAAAAATATAGATCAATGGAACAGGATAGAAAGCCCAAAGATAAACCCATGCACATATGGTCACCTTATTTTTGACAAAGGAGGCAAGAATATACGATGGGGAAAAGACAGCCTCTTCAATAAGTGATGCTGGGTAAAATGGACAGCTGCATGTAAAAGAATGAAATTAGAACACTCCCTAACACCATACACAACTCAAAATGGATTAAAGACCTAAATGAAACAGCAGACACTATATAACTCTTAGAGGAAAACACAGGCAGAACACTCTACAACATAAGTCACAGCAAGATCCTTTTTGACCCACCTCCTAGAGTAAGGGAAGTAAAAGCAAAAATAAACAAATGGGATCTAATGAAACTTAAAAGCTTTTGCACAGCAAAGGAAAACAAAAACAAGATGAAAAGATAACCCTCAGAATGGGAGAAAATATTTGCAAATGAAACAACTGGCAAAGGATTAATCTCCAAAATATACAAGCAGCTCATGCAGCTCAATATCACAAAAACAAACAACCCAATCCAACAATGGGCAGAAGACGTAAATAGACATTTCTCCAAAGAAGACATACAGATGGGCAACAAATACATGAAAAGATATGAACATCACTAATCATTAGAGAATGCAAATCAAACCACAATGAAGTGTCACCTCACACCGGTCAGAATGGCCATCAAAAAATCTACAAACAATAAATGCTGGAGAGGGTGTGGCGAGAAGGGAACCCTCTTGCACTGTTGGTGGGAATGTAAATTGATACAGCCACTATGGAGAACAGTATGGAGGTTCCTTAAAAAACTAAAAATAGAACTACCATACAACCCAGCAATCCCACTACTGGACATATACCCGGAGAAAACCATAATTCAAAAAGAGTCATGTACCAAAATGTTCATTGCAGCTCTATTTACGATAGCCAGGACATGGAAGCAACCTAAGTGTCCATCGACAGATGAATGGTTAAGGAAGATGTGGCACATATATACAATGGAATATTAGCCATAAAACAACGAAATTGAGTTATTTGTAGTGAGGTGGATGGACCTAGAATCTGTCATACAGAGTGAAGTAAGTCAGAAAGAGAAAAACAAATACGATATGCTACCATATATATATGAAATTTCAAAAAGCAGTAATGATGAAACTAGTGGCAGGGCAAGAATAAAGACACAGAAGTTGAGAATGGACTTGAGGGCATGGAGCAGGGGGAGGGGGAAACTGGGATGAATTGAGAGAGTAAACTTTACATATATACACTATGAAATGTAAAATGGATGGCTAGTGGTAAGCTGCTGCATAGCACAGGGAGATCAGCTCGATGCTTTGAGACGACCTACAGGGATGGGATAGGGAGTGTGGCCGCAAGCAGCCGCAAGAGGGAGGGTATATGGGGATATATGTATACATATAGCTGATTCACTTTGTTGTACAGTAGAAACTAGCACAACATTTTAAAACATTTATACTCCAATAAAGATGTGAAAAACAACAAAAAAGATTGCTTTGTCTATTTGGGGTCTTTTGTGTTCCCATACAAATTGTAAAACTTTTTGTTCTAGTTCTGTGAAAAATGCCATTGGTAGCTTGATAGGGATTGCATTGAATCTGTAGATTGCTTTGGGTAGTATAGTCATTTTCACAATAACACTTTTTCTATACAAGAACATGGTAACTCTCTCCATCTGTTTGTGTTGTCTTTGATATCTCTCCTCAGTATCTTATAGTTTTCTGCATACAGGTCTTTTGCCTCCTTAGGTAGGTTTATTCCTAGGTATTTTATTCTTTTTTTGCAATGGTAAATGGGATTGTTTCCTTAATTTCTCTTTCTGATTTTTCGTTTTGAATGTATAGGAATGCAGGAGATTTCTGTGTATTCATTTTGTATCCTGTGACTTTACTAAATTCATTGATTAGTTCTAGTAATTTTCTGGTGGCATCTTTAGGATTTTCTATGTATAGTATCATGTCATCTGCAAACAGTGACAGGTTACTTCTTCTTTGCCAATTTGGACTCCTTTTATTTCTTTCTCTTCTTTGACTGCCGTGGCTAGGACTTCCAAAACTATGTTGAATAATAGTGACTAGAATGGCCACCCTGTCTTCTTCCTGACCTTAGAGGAAATGTTTTCAGTTTTTCACCATTGAAAGTGATGTTTGCTGTTGGCTTGTCATATATGGCTTTTGTTATGTTGAGGTCGGTTCCCTCTATGCCCTCTTTTTTGTAGAGTTTTTATAATTAATGGTTGTTGAATTTTTTCAAAAGCTTTTTCGGGATCTATTGAGATGATCATATGGTTTTTATTCTTCAATTTGTTAATATGGTATATCACATTGATTGATTTGCATGTATTGAAGAATCCTTACAACCCTGGGATAAATCCCACTTGATCATGGTGTACGATCCTTTTAATGTGTTGTTGGATTCAGCTTGCTAGTATTTTGTTGAAGATTTTTGCATCTATGTTTATCAGTGATATTGGTGTATAATTTTATTTTTTTGTTGTAACTTTGTCTGGTTTTGGTATCAGAGTGATGATGGCCTTGTAGAATGAGTTTGGGAGTGTTCCTCCCTCTGCAATTTTTTGGCAGAGTTTGCAAAGGATAGGTGTTAGCTCTTCTCTAAATATTGGATAGCTTTCGCCTGTGAAGCCACTTGGTCCTGGACTTTTGTTTGTTGGAAGATTTTTAATGACAGTTTCAATTTCATTACTTGTGATTGATCTGTTCATATTTTCTATTTTTTCCTGGTTCAGTCTTGGAAAGTTGTAGCTTCTATGTTTATCAGTGATATTGGTGTATAATTTTATTTTTTTGTTGTAACTTTGTCTGGTTTTGGTATCAGAGTGATGATGGCCTTGTAGAATGAGTTTGGGAGTGTTCCTCCCTCTGCAATTTTTTGGCAGAGTTTGCAAAGGATAGGTGTTAGCTCTTCTCTAAATATTGGATAGCTTTCGCCTGTGAAGCCACTTGGTCCTGGACTTTTGTTTGTTGGAAGATTTTTAATGACAGTTTCAATTTCATTACTTGTGATTGATCTGTTCATATTTTCTATTTTTTCCTGGTTCAGTCTTGGAAAGTTGTAGCTTTCTAAGAATTTGTCCATTTCTTGCAGGTTGTCCATTTTATTGGCATATAGTTGCTTGTAGTAATCTCTCATGATGCTTTGTATTTCTGCAGTATCAGTTGTTACTTCTCCTTTTTCATTTCTAATTCTATTGATTTGAGTCTTCTCCCTTTTTTTCTTGATGAGTCTGGCTAATGGTTTATCAATTTTGTTTATCTTCTCAAAGAACCAGCTTTTAGTTGTATTGATCTTTGCTACCATTTCCTTAATTTCTTTTTCATTTATTTCTGATCTGATTTTATGATTTCTTTCCTTCTGTTAACTTTGGGGGTTTTTTGTTCTTCTTTTGCTAATTGCTTTAGGTTTAAATTTACGTTGTTTATTTGAGATGTTTCTTGTTTCTTGAGGTAGGATTGTATTGCTATAAATTACCTTCTTGGAACTCATTTTGCTGCATCCCATAGGTTTTGGGTCATCTTGTTTTCACTGTCATTTGTTTCTAGGTATTTTTTGATTTCCTGTTTGACTTCTTCAGTGATCTCTTGGTTATTTGGTAGCATATTTTTAGCCTCCATGTGTTTTTGTTTTTTACATTTTTTTTCTTGTAATTGATTTCTAATCTCATAGCATTTTGGTCAGAAATATTGCTTGATACGTTTCAATTTTCTTAAATTTACTGATGCTTGATATGTGACCCAAGATGTGATCTATTCTGGACAATGTTCCATGTGCACTTGAGAAGAAAGTGTAGTTGCTGTTTTCAGATGGAATGTCCTATAAATATCATTTAAGTCTATCTTGTCTAATGTGTCATTTAAGGCTTGTGTTTTATTATTAATTTTTGTCTGGATGATTCATCCATTGGTGTAAGTGGAGGGTTAAAATCCCCCACTATTATTGTGTTACTCCTGATTTCCCCTTTTACAGCTGTTAGCATTTGCCTTATGTATTATGGTACTCCTATGTTGGATGCATAAATATTTATAATTGTTATATCTTCTTCTTGGATTGATCCCTTGGTCATTATGTAGTGTCCTTCCTTATCTCTTTTAACTGTCTTTATTTTAAAGTCTATTTTCTCTGATATGAGAATTGTCCAGCTTTCTTTCAATTTCTGTTTTCATGGAATATTTTTTCCATTCCCTCACTTTCAGTCTGTATGCTTCCCTAGGTCTGATGTGGGTCTCTTGTAGACAACATATATACAGGTCTTGTTTTTGTATCCATTTAGCCAGTCTTTGTCTTTTAGTTGGAGCATTTAATACATTTACATTTAAGGTTATTATCAATATGTATATTCCTATTACCATTTTCTTAATTGTTTGGGGTTTGTTTTTGTAGGTCTTTTTCTTCTCTTGTGTTTCCTGCCTAGAGAATTTCTTTTAGAATTTGTTGCAAAGCTTGTTTTGTGGTGCTGAATTCTCTTAGCTTTCACTTCTCTGTAAAGCTTTGATTTCTCCATCATAGCTGAATGAGAGCCTCGCTAGGCAGAGTAATCTTGGTTGTAGGTTTTTCCCTTTCATCACTTTAAGTATATTCTGCCATTCTCTTCTGGTCTGCAGAATTTCTGCTGAGAGATTAGCTGATAACCTTATGGGGATTTCCTTGTATGTTATGTGTTACTTTTCCCTTGCTGCTTTTAATATTTTTTCTTTGTGTTTAACTTTTGATAGCTTGAGTAATATGTGTCTCAGCATGTTTCTCTTTGGGTGTATCGTGTATGGGTCTCTCTGTGCTTCTGCAACTTGATTGGCTATTTTCTTTTCCATGTTAGGGAAGTTATTTCAACCAAAATCTCTTTAAATATTTTCTCAGACCCTTTCTTCTTCTCTTCTTCTTCTGGGACCCCTATAATTCGAATGTTGGTGCTTTAACGTTGTCCCAGAGGTCTCTGAGACTGTCCTCAATTCTTTTCATTCTTTTTTCTTTATTCTGCTCTGCAGCAGTTATTTCCACCATTCTACTTCCAGCTCACTTATCCATTCTTCTGCCTCAGTTATTCTGCTTTTGATTCCTTCTAGTGTATTTTTAATTTTAGTTATTGTGTTGTTCATCACTGTTTGTTTGTTTTTTAATTCTTCTAGGTCATTGTTAAACATTTCCTGTATTTTCTCCATTCTATTTCCAAGATTTTGGATTAACTTTACTATCATTACTCTGAATCCTTTTCTGGTATTTTGCCTATTTCTTCTTCATTTATTTGGTCTTATGAGTTTTTAGCTTGCCCCTTCATCTGCAACATATTTCTCTCTCCTCTCATTTAGTCTAACTTATTGTGTTTGAGGTCTCTTTTCTGCAGACTTGAGGTTCATAGTTCCTCTTGCTTCTGGTGTCTGCCCTCAGTGGGTGAGGTTGGTCCAGTGGCTTGTGTAGGCTTCCTGGTGGGGGGAACTGCTGCCTCCATTCTATTGGGTAGAACTGGATCTTTTCCCTTTGATGGGCAGGGCTGCATCAGCTGGTGTGTTTTGAGGGGTGTGTGGGCTTAGTACAACTTTAGGGAGCCTGTCTGCTGATGGGTGGGCTTGCCTTTCTGTCTTTCTTGTTGTTTTGCATGGGGTGTTCATCACTGGAACCTGCAAGCAGTTGGTTGGATCTGGGTCTGGGAGTTGAGATGGAGTCCTCCAGGAGAACTCATGCTGATTAATATTCCCTGGGGCTGGGAATTCTGTTGCACTCCAGCATCCTGGGCTCCGCACTCCCACCACAGAGGCTTTGGCCTGACCCCCAAGCCTGGCAACCAAAACCCCCACGAGCCACACAGCTCAGTAAAAAAAGGGGAAATAAAGAAAAGAAAAAAGGGGCAGGAAGAAAACAAATGAATACAGACAGACAAACAAAACCCAAGACAAACAACAAAGACAAGCAAACAACAACAGCAACAATTAAAAACAAATGAACAAACAAAATCCTAGACAAATGGTAAAAGCAAAAGCAAACAAACAAAAACAAAGAAACACAGACACATACAAAATAAGAAACAAAAACAAAAACAGAGAAAACATAAAACCAGAGAAACAAAAGAATCCTGAAATGAAATCCAACAATTTAAAACAAAATTAACAGAAACAAAAAGTAAAGAACAAAACAAAAGCAGAATGCAAACTGAAGGAAACAGCAAACAAAACAAACACACCAAAACGATTAAAAAATGATAAGAACAAATAGAACAAAAGAAAAAAGGATAAAAAACAAAATAGAACAAAGGAAAAAAAAACACAAGGAAAAAACACAACAGAAATGTAATACAGAATTAGAAATATAAAATATATATATATAGTGAAAAATATTTTAAAAAATAAAAATAAAAACAAATAATAATAAAAAACAGAATAAAACAAAACATTTAAAAAATAGTAATAATTATATTTTCTTGGGGTCTCTGCTGTCAGTGACCTTGCCCCCACCATGATTCACAGCCAACCTCTGCCTCCCCAGGAGGCCCTCCAAAACCTCTAGGTAGGTCTCTGTTCCCTCTGTGGGCACTGTGGGGGCAGCTCAGACTCTGACCTGGCCCAACTTCCACATGTACTAATCCCCAAAGTCCACAGCTGCTAGAGCTAGACTGGCTTCAGTTGTGGGAACACTCCTTGTCCATTCAGATATTCCATAGATGCAGGGCTTACCAAGCTGATCATGGGGATTTAATCTGCGGTTTGTGCAGCTGCACAGAAAGATTTTTGTTCCTCTTCCTTAGTCACCCCACCCCTGGGGCTCAGCTGTGGTTTTAGCCCCACCTCTGCATGTGGGCCACCCACAGGAGTCTGCTCCTGAGGCTGCCCTGGAGGACTTGCGTCTGCCCTGGTAAGGACAGTGTGTGGACGTGGCATGACTGCCTGGATTGTGGGGGACCTGACAGCAATAGGTGCACAAGAAAGCCAGTGGCCATGGGTGAGAGAGTTACAGCCCTAGTGGGAGCATTTCCTAGCACCTGGTGGCTGATGTGAGAAGGTCAGCCCTGGTTGGGGCTTTTCCTAGCACCTGGCAGGTCAGGGGGCCAGTGTGTGGGGAGAGAGATGCTGCAGTGGCAGCTCCACCCCCTGTGCATCACTCAGCAGTGGAGCCTTGTTTCTATGGCAGTCTGGGTTTCCTCCACAAGCATTCCCAGTTGCAGAGTCCCTCCCTCCCATCCCCATAGGCTGTCCCCTCACAGCCAACAGCAGTCCTCCCCCAGGGTTTGCTCTCCAATCCCCGTGTTCCAGCTCTCAGCCCCTGTGTGCACCAGTGGACACGCATCCCAGTCTGGGGCATGCAGGGCTGTGACATGGACTATCTATGTAGGTCTCACTCTGTCCTGTCTGCCACAGACCAGCCATTTCATCCTCCTCTGACAGCTTCAGATGCTCCCCATCTGTCCCAACTGACTTCCCTGTCAGTGAGGGGGCTTCCTTAGATACAGGAAACTCTCCTCAGCTTCAGCTCTCCCCCAGGAATGCAGATGCCATCCCGCTTCCTCTCCTCTTCTTTTTCCCTTCTTTCTTTCATCCTACCCGGTTATGTGGGGATACTTCTTGTCTTTTCTGGAGTCCAAGGTCTTCTGCTAGTGTTCAGACAGTGTGCTGTGAGAATTGTTCCATCTGTAGATGTATTCTTGATGCATTTGTGGAAAGAAATGAAGTCCACATTCTCCTATTCCTCCACCATCTTGGTTTTCCCCTCTATATTCTTCTATATCCTACTTCCACATCCCGGGTTCTGTCTTCAAATTTACTTTTAAAATGTCAGACTGATCATATTTACATTTTGTTCTGTAAGTATAATGAGCCTTCCAAGTCTTGTCTATAGACTGATTTTTTAATTTAAATGTCTCATTGCTGTGACCATGTAATATCATTCACTGAAGAGCCAAATAATGTGCTATGATCACATTTCCTTTGATAACCATGTGCTTGTCACCTTGTTTCCAATTTTCCCCCTTTGTACTGTGTACCTTTATCATGTCTCCCAAGTACTTTAACCTCTACCTCAGGGATTCCAGCAAATCTTGCAAGTCTTCCTTTGTTTGAGCTCCATTTCTCCTGCTCCTCCTCCTCAATACTGACATGATTCTTCTCTGGCTTGATGAGCAGCTAGCATCTTGGGACTTTCCTTCATTACTCTGCTGGTTTCGATTCACTATCCTATGGCTCTCATTTCTTCCTCTCTCTTTATTTAAACCTTCAAGTAACGTCTGGGTGTGGGGGGATGCATTGGCAGCAATGTTCTGAGCCTTGCTTTTGTTTCATCTGCACACTTCGCTGGTAGTTTGGCTGGATTTGGAATTCCCTCAGCCCACTGACCATAGTCTCATCATCTAGGGGCATGCAGTGTTGCAGAGGAGAAGTCTGAAACCAGCATCACTCTTCTTCCTTTATTATGACCTGTTGGGGTTTTTGATTTTGTTTTTTTGTCTCTCTAGACACTTGGAACCAACTTTTCTATCCTACTTACTAAGATAGATACACAGAAAACGCTTTTAATTTGAAGATTCATATCCTTTAACTTTTTAGCATTTACCTCTATTACCTATTTGATAATTTCTTCCCTTCTGTTCTATTCTCTCTCTAGAAATCTTATTAGTCAAGTGGCAGACCTCTAGTCTCAAATTTTCCACCACTGTCTCTTATTCTATGTTCTGTGAAATTTCCTCAATTTTTTTATCTCCTATTCTTTATTATTTCTGTAATCATATTTTTAATTTTAAAAAACTCATTCTTTTGTTGTACCTTTCTTTGCATTCTGATTCAATAGATGAAATTTTTATGTATCTCTTTGAGAATTGTAATTAGATTTAATTTTTTTTTTCTCTTCAGTTTGCTGAATTATTTGTTTCCTTCAGGATCAGCTTTGGTATTGATTTCCTTGTTGGTATTTCTCTTTCATGTTGGAAGCTTTTCTCAAGCATCAAGTGATCCTGGATTTTTCATTCATGTGTAAGAATTAAGTGCCAGGAAAGCTGACAGTGTTTGGGAGTGGAGTTTGTTCACTAACTGGCTTCATTTTAAGCTAAGCAGGCAGGCATCCTGCTGTTACATGGAGGGATCCATGTGTGCCAGAATACAAGGGCCACACCTTCACTGGTTGACCAACATTTTACAATTTATTTTTTTAAATGTAGGTAAAAATAAACTTTATCTACCACCCCCCACCATGGTAGATTAAAACCTATTTTCTTGGTGGATATAGGAGTAGAGATGAGAATAGGAGAGTTAACTTCTGTGTACAGATTTTCACAGCTGTCTTTATGCCCAAACCCCATTATACCAGGTGTCTCTGAGTCAAGAGTCTATGTGGAGTTCTGCAGTGCTCAGCTTTCTCTTCCCATCTGCTTCACCAGCCAATACTACTGCATCTACTTTGGGTCTACCGATATGTGTTGAAACATTCTATTACTGATGACTTTACCCCCATTCTCTTTGTTTTATGGGGGCAAATGAATTTTTTTTTTTTGATTTTTCATTGCAAAGCGACCTTAGAAAGGTAAAGGAGTAAACTCACATGCTCAATCCTCTATCTTGGACCAGAAGATTTGATTTCCATTTTTAAGACGATCCCAATGACTGTTTTGGGGTAAATGGCATGGATGAAGGCTAGAGGGGATACAGGGAGACCAGGAGGTGACTGTTACATAGTTCCTGAGAAAATGAGTTGGAGAAAAATGGACATTTTTGAAATATTTCTAAGGTTAGGACCTATATGGCATGCTTATTGGATGTGGGAACATGCGGAAGAGAGAGGAATTAAGGATAACTGTAAGTTTCTGGATTGAGCACCTACGTGGTGGCATTTAATGTTTGAGAAGGAAAAGGAGAAGGCCAGTTTTGGAGAGAAATAGAAGTTTCATTTGTGACAAAGTAAGGTTAATATGCCAATTAGACATCCAAGTGGAGATGTCAAGTAGAAAGTTAGATGCACATATTTGGAACCCAGAGAAAAATATCTAGGGTTGAGAAAAATTGGGGTGTTCCTCAGGAGATACATGGTATTTATATTTCTCACCAGGAGCTCACTTGGGTAATCTCTAGGGATAGTCTTCTGAAACATTTCAACTAAATAAAACATTCATTAATACAACAAGAATAATACAATTTCCATGAATGTTAATTCAGTCATTTGAAATGAAGAATCTGTAAGGAAAGAATTATGTAATTTTCAAAATCCATTAAAAAAAACTTACTTCTCCTGCCACTGAGAAGATCATGAGAGTGTACCTTTGGGTTTGCATTGATTCTCTGTTCTTAACCTAAATAACCTGAGCTACAGTAGCCCTCCTTAAAATTCTCAACCTGTCAAGGTAATGGTTAATCAGGAGGTCTTGGAAAGGCACGATTTAACATCTTGTCAGTCAGGTGTAACAACTTCATAATGTGGATAGCAATTGAATCAACAACCCACAACACCAAAGCTACTTATTAATTACTCACCATGGGTCTATCACCAAACACTTGAGAACATATCTTAAGGATTCAACATTAAAAAATGATTTGTAAGCACTCAGGCAAAGAGGTTTTCCAGAAAACTAGAAGGCTGGTGGCAGAGCTGCCATTTGTGATGCCTGAGCTGTGATTCTGCTTCCTGCACCTGCTACTTAGAGAAAAATTGATGCTATGTGCTTCCAATTAATCTCTCTCTGACAGGTAATAATGTTTTTATGCCTGAGATGTTATTTAAGGTGCATGCACATATGTGCATAAGTACACACACACACCACCTTTAGTCTTAGAACAAAAGGTTTCATTTTGCCAGTAGTCAACCAACACAAAATCATAAGAATTTTTTAAAATAATTTCCAAAGGTTGGAATGTGCCCTAAACCGGCCAAGTATTTTTTCAACTCCTAACAGCAGTTGGTCAGGAAATCTTTCTCCTACAGTGTTATTTCTGGGCTAATAACATGAAAATGTCTCAGATACCAGAATAGGTACAAAGTGTTTTATGGTGTACATTTGAGAGACAGAATCATTCAAGCAAAGGAGCATGATATTTTGAATAAAACAGACTTGAGTTCAAATTCTGGCTCACTATTGCTGATTCATTAAAACTGACTTTCTCTCACTTAAAGATGATATTTTTCTTACTTTAACAAAAGCAGGAAGATTAGGTGTTTTTTAGGTTATTGATTAAATTTTTCTCATTCACTAAATGATTTCTGAGAGATAAGACCCATCAGTTTTATTTACCAAGCATCTTGGGAGATCTTGAAAAAAGCAGTGCAAACATCCTCATGAAAGAAAATGTATCCTGAGAAGAGAGAAGACAGGTTGACTTTTCATTCCCCATGAATTCTGGCTGTCTATGTAGGCTTCAGGATGTACTCTTTCCCCAAGACATTTTCTCATGTTTCAGTGACTCAGTCACTTTACTACTTTTACCTGAGTTAGAAAAAAGAGGGATGCCTTATGTAGCATCAGGATTCTTTCGGATAGTTTTCAAGCTTTGGGTCCAACTCACTTTCTCCATTAGCTCTATTCTGTGGGTCCACTTGTCTACTCTGCATCTTTGTAATGTTCATGAGAACTCTTTGTGCTGTGGTGACCTGTAACAGCCTGTTAATGGATTTTACAGGCTCCACATGTATTGTTCCCAGTGTGGTTCAGTGATAAGAGTGTAAGAAAGATGTTAGACAATACATTGGGAGCATTGAACCAGTGGAGAAAGTTAACCAATGAGAAATTCCTAGTGACTGGGTGCTGAAGAACTTTCATGAAGAACCATGCCTAATATTCGCATATAATTATTAACAATGATACAAGATGTGCTACTGTTTCCCCAACTTTCAGCAAAGCCTAATAGACCCCCTACAGCCTTGTGTGTTAGTGGAGTGTAAAGGACGTGGAAGTAAGGAGAGTTGTGACCTGCTCTACACGAACTCCACCTGTGCCTGTTTCTCACTGGGGTCCACAAAGAGTTGCAAACATCATATATAAAGAAGGAGCAGTTCCTGGAGGTCCAGGTGGTGATCTGAGAGACTGTCATTGAAAGAGACACAGAGAAGCAGACACAACATGGAACATAGGACACTCCCCTCTCCAAGATACCAAAGCAGCACAGTGACTGACTCTGGATTATGCCAGTGGTACCTAGTAACCACCCAGTAGATAATATTTATCTTCTCATATACACCATTAAAAATGAGGGTCACAAGAATACCTACCTCATAGGGTTGCTATGAAGATTAATTGAAATTTACATATTCTTGTGGTTGTAACACCCTCTGTTGTGTTATAGTTTTCCCAAGACAGGATGATCTTCTCTCTACTTTTGCTGCTTCTTCGCTTCTCTGAGCACAAATCCTGGAGCCCCAACACGTGCTATAGGCATTTTCGACCCCTTGCTTGCATTCATTTCTTCTTTGGTTCCATTAGAATGTCTTTGGCCTTCTTAAATTGCCAACCTGTGGCATTACATTTGGACCGACTTTAAAATGTGAGGACACATATGTATTGTCTCTGTGTCTTATTTTAGAGCATATGTCTGATTCCTATTGTGGTTGAATTAAATATTCTGATTCCAGTTCTGAGAATGTATGTAATATTAGTGTTGGGGTTTAGGGCCCATGCAGATCTAAGAGACATTTTGGAGCTGAGAGGGTGGGTGAATTACCCATCTGGGGTATTCTCTGCAAATGGAAGATGTCATCCACGATCACTGGATGAAACCCCTGATTAGAAGGAGATAAATTTATAGACTGGCTCCTTTCTGTGTTATGGATAATATCTCACTGACCACTTTGGGTGGTAGCTTGTCAAAGATGTAATGGGGCTGTGTGGGAGAAGGTTTATGAAAGTTGTTGCTTTGTATGGATCTGAACCTACAAAACTCTTGTAAGAAATGACTCATGTAAAATCATTTCTGGACCCCACATTGTGCTGTGTGATATAGGCTGGCATTATGAGGCCAATGAAGATATCTGTGATTCTGTGGTTTTTATGTTACCCTGGAACTCCAATAGTCACAGTCACTGAGTGGGTGGACCCTACCCTGGTCCACATTTATCATCCCACTTCCTGTGATCACAGGAAGTTACAGGAGATGAAAGGGAAGCTGTGGGCTGACGTCTCTCCAAAGGCAGTGACACATACTACTGTCAGTCTGGAAATTGTATGTGAATCCTGCATATTAACAGCTCCTCAATATGAAGGGGAAGGTGAGCCAGACAGTCTATCTCTGTAGACAGATAGCTGGCTGCAGAGAGCATCTCTGAGTGAGAAGATGCTATCTGCACACAGAATAGATCAATCGTGATGGAGGAAGCAGGGCCGGGGGGCGGGAAGTTGTTCTCATGTGTTGTAGGATGTTTAGCGGCATCCTTGGTCTCTACTTACTAGAGGCCAGTAGCATCCTCTCCCCAGTTGTAACAACCAAAAATATCTCTAGAAACACTGCCAATGTCTCCTAGGGAGACAAAATCAGCCCTGTGCCTGAGGCTGTGGTCTTTGTTCGCATAATCAAAGCTGGTACACTAATACCATATTCACATTTCAATTCATGGGATGGGGAAAGGAGAAAAAGTGGAAAGCAAGCAACTTTCTTTTAAGAGGGTGATGTAGATATTGTATGTATCACTTATGCTCATGTTCCTTGTGCTAGGACTTGGTCATATGGCAATAGAAAGATGCAGAGGGAGGCTGAAAAATTCGGTGGCATGTTAAAAATCAGGAGGTTCTATTTCTAAGAATATTTAGGAAATATGGATAATGGGGGGAGCAATTCGTCTCATTACCCGTATGGAATTATTACATAATTAAATATGATAATGTATCTTAAGTACTGAGCATAATGCCTGACATAGTAAATGCTCAATGAATATTTGTCCTCCTCTCCCTCCTGCCTCTCCATCCCCAAGCACTTGGCCTGTGTCTCTTTCACACTGAGATTTGGTCTTAAATTATTCTGATAAACATTAATAATAATTACTCTCCTTTATATTTGGTAAATACTGAGACGATAGACCACTCTCGATGTATGTTTTAAGCCCACCCTCTCTCTTTCAGGCTTTTTCTGACTTTGCCTTTTGCCTGCTGTGCACTTGTCATTAACACAATCTCCATAAACACAGACAAATATGGACCCTTAGGTGATGCTTCCTGGAGGTCCTGCTTCAAAGTGAACGACATTTTGGTATTGAATCAGTTTTAACCCTGGGTCTAGAATTTACCAGGACTGTCACTTTGGGGGTAGTTGTTTATGTAGTTACTTCATTTGGGGCCCTCAATTTCCTTATCTGTAAAATGGGCAGAACAATACCTACTTTGTAAAGATGTCACAAATTAATCCCAAAGAAAAATGTTTCAAGCCACTAATATATGTCTGGTCCTATAAATATTATTTCAAAAAATTTTTCATAATGCCCTAGAGCTTCTGAAATAATATGCCAATTTTATAGAAATGTAGGTATGGCTAAGAAGGGTAAATTCACTTGCCCAAAGTTATATGTGCACACAATTTTAGGAGGAGAAAGAGATGGGATTTGAACTCAGGTTTCTCTGACACCAAATCGAGCCTCTTTACAATGCCAAATGTTTTCTTCCACTTCATTTGTGAACACATATTACTCAAGAGCTGTTAAACCACTTCTGTCCCTTAAAGAAGCTGCGTGTGGACTGACAGAATATGGGACAGCGGCTTCCCCAAGAGGGAGACTACAGCCCACAGTGGACTGTCCCCTCTTCCCTGGGAAAGAGGCTTGATGTGGAGAGTGACATCGGGGAGTTTTCAGCCACTGACCATCCACCTGTGCCTGGCTCTGTCACCAAGAGCATGACCAGGGGTCCCTGTGTGCTAAGCTTATCACTGGGGTGCTGGCACCCTCCAAGGGGCTGGCCCACCATTTCCCTCCTCGCCTCCAGCTAGTTGTGCAAGCTGCTGACCCAAATGGAAAGCACTGCATTTCTTGAGAATGAAATAAGTACATTGGACAAGAGCTCCACATTTCTCACCATCAGCTTTACTTCTTTTTCGGGAATGGCCCTGCTAACCTGTGACTTCGAAGGCTTCCAAAGAATTTTGGAGTCTAGGAATCAATTTTACTGGTAGTTTCTTTATTTCTGGATGTCTCAATGTGGCATGTTCCTTTCTCTCTCTCTCTCTGTGTGTGTGTGTGTGTGTGTGTGTGTGTGTGTGTGTGTGTGTACCCGTGTGTGAAGGCAGTATTGGTATATCTGCTCCAGATATACCAAGGTGTCTTGTGATAGGTAACAGCAGCTGTGGTGTAATGAAATGACCTTAATACTTGGTGTCAGGAAACCTGGATTCAAATCCTAGGGGTCTTACTTGCAATGTGACCTGGAGGACCTTTCTGGGTCCTAGCTTTCCCCAAAGGAAAATGAAACCTAATAAACCCTACTTTGGAAGGCTGCTGAAGAATTCAGTGATATTACAGATGGACGGCAGTGTGCTGTAGTGGAAAGAGACCTGAGTTCAAATCCAGAATCTATCTCTAAAAAGTCTTGTGAATCAGGACAATTTACTAAACTCTGTTGCTCAGTTTCCACCTCTTTAAAATGATATTTCCAGCAGATTTTTGTGGGTCAAATGAGAAATCTGTGAATTTTCTTATATAGTCCCCAAGCAAATGATATGACTCATTTCAGGGGGTTTAGGAAAAGATGAGGGGATGCTCTGAGACAGAGCAGGCTGGACTGTGTCTCAGTGAGCCTTCTTCAAGGGTGTCTGTTACTGCAGCTGGGCCCCTGGGGCTTCTTCACAAGTTAATGGGCTGGTTAATGGAATGACTCAGTGGAGAACCCACTTGTCTTCCTCTTGTGACACAAAAGGCATCTTGCCTGCTTTAATTGCTCTTTAGCATTTACTTCTGCAGCCTCATTTAGTTATAACAGGATTGTCTTCTCCAATGGCCATCTCCCAAATTACAGCCCCAGATAAGAGTGATTGCTTTTATAAAGATCCATCTTAATCATGGACCCTCCCTCTCACCTTAGCTGGCTTCTTAGCTCCATAAAGAGCAACCAGCTTGAGTACTGGGTGAGGTTTAACGTGGTCCCCGAGAATGTATGTTGGGGCACTCATCCCAACTCTTTGAGCAAAACATTTGGAGTAATGCCTCACTTTTCATGACAAGACCAATGCAATGCTCCTTCTCTTTCAAGCTCTAGAGAACACTTTGAGAAGAATTCACACTTTGTCTTCTGGCCCCACCCTGACTACCTATTCAGTACTTCTCACCACCTCCATTAGCCGCACCCTCACTTTCTGTCCAAAAGGACAGAGCTCTCATTCTGTGCCTTGGCTTCCAAAGCTACCCACTGCAGTGTCCCACCCATGCAATCCTTCCCAAGTGTTTGTCACAGTACCTCAAGGGTCCACAGGTGAGAGATGATATCCTGAACTAATTTATTACTTATTATTAAAGAATGATAATGAGTTATTTCAATTTGATTCAAATCTACCTTATATTCATAAAGCAGCCGTGGTCCAGGTGCTGAGTCAGGTACTATATAGACAGCTACACCATGCTAGAGAGTTTACACTCATTATCTCATTTAATACCCCCAAAGTAGACATAATTATTCTTGCTCTCAGGAGGGAAACTCAAACTCAGAGAGGTTTGCTGATTTGCTCAGGGTTACTAGGACCTCTGCATTACACAATGTCACGGGACACCATTCCCATGGTAGTCCATGCAAACAGTACTCCCTGGATTTGTGCTCTGGGACACAGAATGAAAAGGAATGGTACCCAGGAGCTGCGCAAAGCTGTGGTTTTGGTGCTTTTACCCAACAGGGTCAAGAGTTGCAGTTCTTCTCATCCTGAGTTTAGTGATTCTTCTAATCCCCACAAAAAAAGATTAACCTCTAGCATGATGCCAACTCGCTTCTGATGAATTCAATAAGAAAAGTGGTGATTAAAGGTTTCTTCTATATTATTTGAGCACTCAGGTGAGGATGGCGAAGACAAAAAAAATGCTTAGCGTACGGCCCAGGTGATTCATTGCAGTTCAGAAAGGGATAGTGAACAACACTGCACCTGGGAAACCACCTGGCACTGGAGAAATAGCAGAGATCAGACAGAACTAGGTTCAGATCCTAGATGTGCCACTTCTTAGTGTGCTCTAGGATAAACAGTAAGTTCTTTTGCACCTCAGTTTTATCTTCTGCAGAAAATGGCCCTTTTGCTTGGACCAGGATACCTTAAATTCATCAGATAAGATTCACTCAAGTGTTTAGAATACCATAATTGAGTGCTTTAAAAAGTGAGTAAAATTTTGGTGCTATCTCAGGAAAGTTTTAAGTTACACTGGTAATTTAAAAATTTCCTTTATTCTGAATCAGTTTTTTTTTAACATCTTTATTGGAGTATAATTGCTTTACAATGGTGTGTTAGTTTCTGCTTTATAACAAAGTGAATCAGCTATACATGTACATATATCCCCATATCTCCTCCCTCTTGCATCTCCCTTCCACCTTCCCTATCCCACCCCTCTAGGTGGTCACAAAGCACCGAACTGATCTCCCTGTGCTATGCGGCTGCTTCCCACTAGCTATCTATTTTACATTTGGTTGTGTATATATGTCCATGCCACTCTCTCACTTCTCTCCAGCTTACCCTTCCCCCTCTCCGTGTCCTCAAGTCCATTCTCTACATCTGCGCCTTTATTCCTGTCCTGCCCCTAGGTTCTTCTGAACTGTTTTTTTTTTTTTTTTTTTTTTTTTTAG
>NC_041227.1:105588958-105698822 GCF_002837175.3 Physeter macrocephalus | reverse complement strand
ACTTCACTCTGTATGACAGACTCTAGGTCCATCCACCTCACTATAAATAACTCAATTTCGTTTCTTTTTATGGCTGAGTAATATTCCATTGTATATATGTGCCACATCTTCCTTAACCATTCATCTGTCGAAGGGCACTTATGTTGCTTCCATGTCCTGGCTATTGTAAATAGAGCTGCAATGAACATTGTGGGACATGACTCTTTTTGAATTATGGTCCATAATTCAAAAAGTTTTACTGATTTTTAAAGTCAATGTCCTTTCTGTTATACTCCTCTGCTCCTCAACTGTTTTTAACTCATTTTAAAAGTGTAAGACAATGTGTATTTCATACATGCTTCAGTGATTGTAAATACTCAGTCGAGTTTTCTCTGAGCCTAATCGTATTCCATCTTTTCACTTCGATGGTGGCATAGGGTGTTTGCAAATATGCTGGTTCCTACACAAGGGCCAGTGTCCACACATACACACTCCTCTCTCTTCCCTTTGGCTGCTCAAATATTCCCCATGCTGTCCTGGAGAGTTTTGTGCTTGAAGAATCAATCAAAGGATTAGCAGATGTGCTGACAGCCACACAAGCTGATTTCCTGGACCTCTTAGCCCTCAGGCCCAGAAAGGAAGCACAGCCCCTAATGGACTCTCATTTGTAATTAAATGACAAGGATATTGTGGTGGGAAGAGTTGTCTCTTCCTTATTAGGGCCACTTGCTGGTCTTTTTATTCATTTTTATGTGAGTTCAGTTCCCATTGATGTGGGTGATGATTGTTGGTCAAATACCACTCCTGCATCTGAGTCGACATGGCATTCTCCCCCCAACGTCCCTGTGGTAAACACGGAGGAATTGAAAGACAGAATGATTTCACCTCTGAAGTCCTATTTGGTGCACATTTTGAGCCCAGGGACCAACCACGCAGGAGGCCTGGGGTGTTTTCACTAGGGCACAACCATGAAAGTGTTGTGTATATTTTTCCCCTTTGGTGGAAAAATGATGGCTTTGCTTTCTTGAAGCATTCCTGTTGACTTATTCATGGAACCCAAAGAGGGTGACATCCAAGGAGGGCAGCATGCAGCCTTCTGTTTCCCAGCCAGAGTCAGGGTTTGGCAAAGAGTGAGAGTTGGAGGGAGGCAGGAATGCCCAGTGCAGTAGGTGAGAGAAGAGTTGGCCAAAAAGTAGGAAAGACTTGAAACCAAAATCCACACTCTGATGTGCGGGGCCTCCCAGTGAGAAAAAACACTCAACAAACACCCACATACTTATTTGGGTTGGAAGAGGGTATGCAGTGCCCAGGAGGCTGTTGAAACAGAGAACTGACCCCCTTTAATGGGCTGGAAGAGCTGTGGAAAGCTGGGGCAGGGGCTGGGAGGAGGGATGAAGTGGAGCATGCCCAAGGCAAGGCTGTAGATACTTGGCCCAAAGAACCCATTTTGCAGGTTTACTTGGGATGAAACTGTAGGTTTTGCCTTGTGTAGGTGGTGGATGGAGAGATTTAGGAGAAGACGGGATATGACTTTTCTTTGGAGCCAGACAAACTTAGGTCTGAATTCAAGCTCCACCACCTATGAACATTGGAACCTTGGGGGAAAGTCACTTAATTTGTCTGGGCCTCAGTTTCTTAGCCAGTAAAATGGGAATAAAATTGTGGTTTTTAATGAGGATTAAATTTGGCCTCGGTGTACTGGCCCTAACCAGTTTTCAGTACACAGCTGCCATCTTTCCCTATGTTTGATGACTAGATGAATATAAGGAGGAAAACCTAATATAATGGTTTTAGAGCATCTCAGCCTAGCTGTAAATCCTGGCTCTACCTTGCACTAGCTTTGTGACTTAGAATAACTTTCTTAACTTCACAAAACCACAATTTCTTCCATCATAAAAAATGATCACAATAATATTTACCTCACAATGTTATCGAGAGTTGAGACAAAACACTTGCATAAAAACAGTTGCATAAAAACACTTAGCACAGTCTTTTACTAAGCAAGTGTATTTAGGTTTTTGTAAGTGTTAGCCAAGATGATAGGAGTAGTAGTCTCTGAGGATGGGAATTGCACAGTCTAAACCATGGTTTTTAATTGGGGACCTCCACGAGACATTTCACGGTGTCTGGAGACATTTTCAGCCATCACACTTTTGGTGTGTGTATGCTGCTAACAGGATCCAGCGGGTAGAGAGAGACCAGGGATGCTACTAAACCTACAGTGCATAGGGCAGCCCTCCACAACAAAGAATTATCCATCCCAAAACATCAGTAGTTCCAAGGTCATGAAACCCTGATCTACACCTGGCACTTTGGCAAGACAAACAAAATAAAGTAGATATCAGAGACCTGCCTGAGTTGGTATCAGGGATAATTAAGTTTTTCGGTTATTTAAATACAAAACATATACCAATTTCTAGATTGTATCTCCTTGAGTGTAGGGACTGTACCTTCATCACCTTTATCCCCTGTAGCTTGGCACAAGTTTTGTATTCACTAAAAGTCTTTCAAATCAGTGCATAAATTGATGCAGTAGCTCCAGTGCAAGGTCAAAGATATAACTATTATTTGATAATCCATGGAGAATTTTCACCTTGAAACAAAATGGAAAAATGGTTCAGCTTTTGGATAGAACATCACCCAGGGTAATCAGAAATGGAACTGAAAAACCAAAGTGGCAGAAAACACAGGAAAGTTACTGCTTGGCATGGACCACCAATTTGGGGCTGGGAAGGCGGGGAGTAGATTTGCCTTTCTAATTAGGTTTGACTTGGGCTAATATTGAAGTGGGCTTTTGTTCCCTGAGTAGACACCAGCTGGGAGGTACTCCAGGAACGTGATGGGTGGCAGGGTGAAGTCAGCCTGATATTACACATTTTCTCTGGGTGATCCATAAATAGATGGTTCATACATGGACATATGAGACCAGTCTATAAACTTAGCTCTGACGCAGAATGTTCAGAGAGGTCAGACCCTTGGGTCACTCTGGATGACAGTTCAAACCCAGTCTCAGTTACTAGCTCGCCATGTGGCCTTGCACAAGATTTCAGCTTTTCTGAGCCTCATTTTTTTCTCAATCAAGAAAATGCAAATGGATAAGGTCTACCTCAAGAGGTTGTTGTGAAGGATAAAAAACAAATGAGATAAGAAGTTATATTGACTTTTATCACAAAAAGCTTGGAATAATCCCAAATTAATCACACCATGTACTGATTTAGGGAAGAATTCCCCTACACAAGTGATTTATTGTTTACTTAATTTTTGTATTGCCTCTAGTATCTACCACCTCTTAACCACACGAATGGATGGTTAGTCTCCTAAAAGTTCTTGCTACTTCCCTTCCACCTCACCCCAACAACTGTCCTTAGAACAGACTGCAGGTAACTCCTCCTAAATCATAATGCTGGTCAAGACATTCCCACACTTAGAAATGCTTCTTGTGACCTACAGAATAAAGGCCTAGACTTACTGGCAAGGCATTCAAAGCCTTCCACCATCTGGTCTCCATGGAATCTCCACCCCTAATCCTTACCAATTCTGGGCCACACCGTTTCCATGTTATTTTCTATTCCTGAAACATCCCCCTGATTTTTATGCACTTAGGTATTTTCTCCTGATGCTCCCTTAGCTTGAACTTCCTTTCTAAATGAAATCATATCCAGCTTTCAAGACTCAGGTCAAATCCCATCTTCCTCAGAGGAATCTTTCTTAATTTCTCCTTTTGTAGTTGGAATTATAACTCTTATTCCTCTGGCCTCCAAAGCACTTGCTGGTTCAAGTTTTCTGTTCCTGCTGTTACAGCAGTTTGGGTATGCATTTTTACTCCCTTAAGAAATGAGAAGTTCCAGACAGGTTTTAGGAATCTTTGTGACCCCTCCAACCACCCCTACTCCAGCATTTGGAATGGTATCTTACACAGGGGAGGCACTCAAAAATGTTTGTTGGATCAAACGTCAAGATCATCAAGGGATTCATTTCTTAAGGGAGATTCTGTTGCCAAAGGTATATCCTTCTATGCTAACAAAATATCCCCCCCAAAGGAGTGGTAGAATAAATTTCATTTTCTCTACACTAGAATAAGTTCATGTCCAACAGTGCTAGAAGCTGGGTGTGATGATGGATGTGTGATTGAAAGATTTAGTGTTTCACACCCATTTATCCATTAAAAAATCATTCTTGTCACGCAAACGGACTGTGCTGTGTGTGCATGTGTATTTGTGTGATTTCTCTCCATTTAGACTTGAGTTAATTGGAAGGTCCACGTGTTATTTCTTTATACTTCTTACAGGTCTCACCTCAATGCACTGCTTTGGACTTCCAACGTGTACAGTATGGAAAAGAGAGGGAGTAACTTTGCAGTGGCGAAACTTTTCAAACTGTCTCAGCCAGGTGGTCAAGGCTAACACCAGTAGTGATGAGTTGTCTTGATAAGTTTCATATCCTTGATGTGACACAAAGAAAAGGGAGCTTTACTTCTATGGTCTTCCTCTCCCAAACCCATCAGCCCTATCTAACCATGAGAAAAACATCAGACAAACCCAAATTGAATGACATTCTACAAAATGCTTCAACAGTATTCCTCAAAACTCTCAAGATCATTAAAAAACAACATAAAATCTTGGAATCTACCACATTCTAGAGTAGTCCAAGAAGTCATGACATCTGAATGTAATGTATCCTGGATGGGATTTGGGGACAGAAAAAGGACATTCAACTTCCACATGAAAAATTAAAAGGAAACTGTTAAAACATGTGGTTATGGTATGGTAATTGGATAGACCTGAGCAAGTCATTTGAATGTCTTTGTTTCTTGATTCATTTAATAATAGTTTTTAAAAGTGCACAACTTGTGGGTTAGAACAAATTAAATGACTCTGGATGGCACACCTAGCATTTAGTAGGTGCTCAATGCACGTTCCTTTCCCTTTGTCATAATGACTTGGGTGCGAGTCACTGAAACTCTCTGTGCTATTGAACGGAATTAAAAGAAAAGTTCTTTAAAACAAAATCTGTAGCTACTACTGCCTTCTCATGAGTGGGGTAGCATAACTTTTATCAGTGAGGGAGTAAGTCTCTGTACTCTCCCCTTCCAGGATGGTGGGAGAAGGAGAGAGGAGAGATGGACATTTCAAAGCTTCTTCCATTTCTTCTGTGCTACTAAAGGATGAGTCCAAGGGTGGATGAAACTCTGTTCCAGCAGGCACATTAATGAGGTCATATTTTTAAAAATAAGCCTAGACAGTAGAGGGTAGAGAGTTCAGAAACAGCTGAACTCTTCTGCATAGTTAAAGTAGGGAATTAAGATGAGAGGAGTATAAACGTGTGTGTTGGGGGTTGGAGGTGGGTGGGTGGTGGGCGGTACTGAGCCACAGAGCAGGAAGCTACAATCTTTATAGAAATGTGACCAGCAATAAATTCTCTGTGGAGGCACAACACTAGGACTATTAAAGCAAGTGTCTAAACTCTCCTTTTAACTTATTTGTTTTTCTGTGAAGTAAATGCCCTTCATCATCTCAAATTTCAAAAGGTCTGCTAAACATACAAATTCCTGGCATGAAAGATTTTGGTGGAAATCAAAATCCTCATCTACATTTATACTAATCCAAAGAAAAAATATAACCCCAGTGGTGGGGCAGGAGAGATGAAATGAGATTTTGGTTTCAGCCAAAAGAGGAAATTGGACATAGAAATGACCATTGATTCCACATATCCCCGGGAATTTGCAGCAAGCTGGGGTACGGCATTACATATTACATTTGGACTGATTTTAGTAAGTGGGGCCTCTGTGTGTGTGTGTGTGTGTGTGTGTGTGTGTGTGTGTGTAGGAAGCAAAGCTATACTGCCACTAATGAACAAACACATCCAATTCTTATCTATCTTCCCAGAGCAGAGGTCTGGGGGAGTGGGAAGGGCTGACATTTCCCAGGCTCACAGTGTGTCAGAGATGTGCTCTCCCCATGGCCGAAGGGTCCAAATGCACAAACACACTATGCTGCGCCCTCCAACCTTCTCAACCTCATTCCCTAATATGCTCCACATCCTGGAATTGCCATACCAAGTCATTTACACATCCTGGAACACGATGTCCTTTATTCTTCCTCCATGTCATACACATGCTATTTCCTTACCGCTCACTTTTCGAATCCCAACTCATCCTTTAAGCCTAGCTCTGGTACTGTATCCCTTCCACTGTAATGCCTTCCTAAGCAAGCTTTCTCCCTTCCCAGATCCCAGATTCTCACAGTAGAGTTCACTCCCTCCATAGTAGTTGCATTGTTATCTATCTTTATCTCTATCTCTATCGCCATCCCTACTTCTATTTCTATCTATCTGCAAATAACTGCCGCCCCCTCTAGAGATATACATCTCCTGCAGCTCATAACAGAGGGCACTGCCATCATTTGTAATTATTTTATTACATACCAGTCCCCACCTCCCCAAGACTGCAGGGGCAGACAGTGGGGAGACCCGAAGAGCCTCCTTATCATGTTCTGTGATCATTTAACACAGTGCCTTGTCCTTAGAAGGTGCCCAATAAATATTTGGAGAGCGACTAACTTAAGATCTCTCTTCCATTGCAGGTATAATTACCTGGTCCTAATAGCAGCTGTTGATGCTTTGACTGGTTAGTTCCTGTTAGTGTAGAGATTTCCAAGCCTGTTGGCACACTGGAATCACTGAGAGATTTAACAATTACCGACGCCTAGGTTTCACCCCAGGCGTCCTCAGTCCTCACTTAGCTGGTCTAGCTGCAGCTGGGCAAAGGGGACTTTGGAAGTCCCTCAGCAGGCGCTGATGCACAGCCCTGGTTGAGGCACCTGCCTTGGGGTCCAGTGTCTGTCTTGCTTGGGCTCATTTCCCCCCCTCACTCTCACTCCTGACACTGTTGCTGTTCCCTCTTTCCTCAAGGTCAGACTTCCAGAACTACTTATAAATAAAATAAAATAATAGATATGACAGTCCTCTGAGGAGGTAAAAAGTGTGCTGCGACTATTAGATTGATACAGAAACATCCCCTCAGTTGGATTTGATTTTCCAAGCCCTAACTGAGGTCATTCAACTTTCCTCTGCAGCAGACTTTGGTGAGGAACAAATAAAGAGCAATGGTAGAGACTTGCAGGTTCCCGGGAGTTGTGGGCTTTTGTTCCTCCTCCCAATAGCCATTCTAAAAGGGTGGGCAGGGAAGGAGAGTGTGAGAAAAGGAGAATGGGGACATTCAGCTATGGCTCTGTGCTGCTTTTTCTCCACTGACCTCCCTGGAGTTAGCAAAGTGCAGAGTCCCCGCATCATAACTGCGGCAGGAGAAGCTCAAGCAGCTCTGAGATCAGGGGCAGGAACAGACAGCAGAACCCTCATCATGGGTCCATCTCAAAGCTGCTCCATCTCAGGTTGGTCCCCTGGAGTCTCTTACCAGGAGATGGAAAAGAAAATGCTTTAAAAGTGCCTCATTCAAAGAGCGGTGCACACAGATGGCGACCATCCATCTAGCCTCAGGTCCCTCTTTCTGTTTCCAGGTGTCCCCCTGCTGCCTTGTGAATGCTTTGCTTCTGCTTCTTTGGAAGAAGGCTTTAGGAGTTGCTTTGCTCAGGCTTCAAGAACCGGAGTGCCTGGGAGTGTGTGTCTATCTGGGGGCTACCTTAGCCAATGACTGCAGACGAGATAAAGCCCAGCCATCTTGTCCAGAGTTAGATCAGCCTCTGAGCTGTGATTTACACTCCAGGGTCCCCTTGAAGCCCAAGGCTGAGACTTTGCCTCAAATCCTATGCTGGCTTGGCCTTTTGCCTTTCCCTGCCCTGCCTCCCCAGTCCCTTACTGCTTCCTGCCAGGAGCACTTCCTTTATCATTTACTTGCACACAAATCTTGTTCAGAGTCTGCTTCTGGGAACCTAAGTCACGATTATAACATGATACAACCGTGTCATTCCTCCTGGCAACTTGATGATTCCAGAAACATATACTTATGGAGCATCTTCTTAAACATTGCTAAGTGCTTTTTATTTGAAACATGTTATCACCTCATTTAACTCCCAATCCAACACTTCATAAATCAGGAAGCAAGAGTTTAGGAAGATTAAGTAATTTTCCTAAAATCACACAGTAGCTTAGTAGTAATTAAAGAACAGGCTGATTTAACCTAAAACTCCTGCTTTGGTTTACTCCACCAAACTAAAGGTTTTTGAGGAATGTATTTTTCCCTGGCTTTTTGTTAATTTTTCCTACCTTTCCTTTTTCCTTTACTCCTCAACCCCTTTCATTCATGTTAGCCCAAAGGAAGGTCTAAGGAGAGAATCATGTTCTTCTGTCAGGCAGATGGGAAACGAAAACTCTGCCCACAGCGTGGCAAGGACAAGGGTAGTGATTGATCTTAGGTTGCTGGTCAAAATGACAGCCACTTTAAAACGTTTAATCCTGCCTCTATCCTGGGTGGAAAAAATCATCACTCATCACGTTTCCCATCCTGCTCAAGCCACTGCTTGCAATTTTCAGCTCAGGTGTGAGAAGTAAAGTGAACTGTCAAAACAGGGTTTCGTTGTCCCCGGAGGCGGGGAGAGGATTCAAGCTGTGATTCTGTGGGGAGCCAGAAGGCCAGTGATTGGCAGGTTATTTTGAGTGACTGCTGGTTACTTTATTATTTAGCTCTGCATCGAGTATTGAGCATCTGTTAGATGCAGAGCAGAGAGATGGGCAAGGCTTTGTTCCTGGTCTGGAGGAACTTGCAGTCTGTGGTGTTACAGACACATTCAGCCAACGAACGAGAGCCCAAAAAAGAATTTAGGACCTGAGATCAAGGACCATCAGGTCTGCCTTGGAGATTCATAGAAAGCTTCAGATGCAGGGCAGCACTTCCGTTGAAGTTCAGGATGGCTGCAATTTTTTCAGGCAGAATTATAATGGGGTTGTGGGGGAGGGAGACTGGAAGATTGAAGGTATTTCAGTCAAAGTGAAGAGAATGCAGAAAAGCACAAAGCTCTCGGTGTGTAGGGAACCTCCTAGGAATGGTCCAGAGTAGCTGGAAATGCTGGGAATGGGTAGTGGTGAGAGGTGCAGTCAAACTTCACGCAAACTTTCTTGCATTCCTACTATGTAGCATGTAGGATGCTAATCACTGTAAAAGACGAAAAATATGAGTAAAATGCAGCCTTTTGTCCTTTTGTTGTTTATAGGTGGAGGAGACAGACAAGCAAAGAGATAATTACAGCAAAATGAAATATATTTATGGGACAGCACAAGGAAATGATCTGATAGAGCGAGGAAGAATTCCTGGAGGAGGAGACACTCAAGATAAGTCTTTTACAGTTGAAGGAGTGATGAGGTTGGAAGGATGGACTGTGGACCAGTTACTGAGTGTTTTATGCAAAATTAGGGAGTTACTTAATCGGGTAGTGAAGATTGGAATCAAGGCATATCTAGGTGCAGTAGGGTTGGGGGGCACCATTAGACCTGTGTTTCTGAAAGATCATATAAGTTAATAGCTACACATGTGCTCTCTCCTGACGATTCTACTGGTTGATTGATGAGGCTGTGCTCTATGTTTTGAGATCCATTCTACTGGTTGATTGACGAAGTTGTGCTCTATGTTTTGAGATATCAGTCCTATTGTTCTAGTTAATTTGTGGGTTTATTTTTGTCTCTATAAATAAGTGGCTTTAAGTTCCTAATGTAACAGAGAGCTGGGGGCAGGGTTGAGAGTGAAGAAGAGAAAGGCTTTCAACTCACCTGCTGTGCTGCATCCTCTCATTCAATGTTCTGTAACAGAAGAGGAAATAGATGGAGACTCTGATTGCTGATTCCGTAACTATGGTAATATGCAGGCCCCTGTCATTTATGAGGGGTTTGAATGGATTAGAAGCACCTTTTAAAATGCTTGCTTGTGAAGAGGTAGCTAAACACATCTTGACGGCAGAGACAGGGTTTTAGAAGGCTGAGTTTCAAAGGCACACCTGACCTTTGCAAATAGAGGAAGGAGGCTTGGGGATCACTCAAGCCTGGCTTGCATATTTCCAACTAATGCCACGCAGCTGCCCCTAAGCCCTCCCCAAGTAACCCACAAACCCAGGGCTTTGCTTTGAAACTAAGACTGCCCCAAATGCCCATCTATTTAAAACTGCAACAAAAAATACTATCCCTTTGTTTCACATCCTTCTACCAGTTCCACCTTTATTTTGAACTTCCATAATAATCCATCTCTACCCCTTTTCTTTAATATCATGAGCCATATTTTGGCTTCTATCAGAACTTCTGAGATAACAAAATTAGACAGACTTGGATTTCAATCCAATTTCTGCTGCTTCCTTCTTGCTGTGTGACCTTAGAAAAATCACTTTGCCTCTCTGAGCCTCAGTTGTCTGATCTGTAAGAAAGAGATGACAATGCCTATTGTAAAAATCTCTTGCAAGAGTTTTGCAAAGTCTCTAGTGTTCTCTATGCCACAGAATGAAGACTCAAGTAAATGGTGTTTTCTTTAGCCTTCCATGTTTATTCATTCCCTCTAAGCTGTGAACTTTTTAAGGACAGACTCTGAGTCTGTCACATACCTGCTTCCAATTCAGAGTCTAGATGGTCAGTGCATGAGGAAAATGAGTGAGAGAACTGAGTCTGGATCCAAAGATCCTGTTCAGCCAGTTTATGTGGTCTGAGGCCAACATCCCAGATTAGCTCAATAGTAGCACTCTCACTTGACCTCTGACCTTATCCAGACCCTACAAGGGGAACTAAAGTAACAGATGTATGCAACCCAGGCCAGCTGGCCTCCATGCCCAGGAGAACAGGCCCAAGCACCTGATTTATTGGTGGAAAGAATTGTGGTTTTGCAGAAAGGATGGAACTCTGGAACACAGAGACAAAGAGGGTGTTCTCAGAATGTCCCCCAAAGAGCCCTGTCCAATGTCTTGAGATTTTTAGGCAGTTACAGAATCTCTTCATATCCCCAAACCGTCATTCCCACTTCATCACACTCCTCCCTTTGAGTGGAACACTCTTTGTTTCTCTCTAAACATGCTAGTTTCACCCTTTCTGATAAGCTTTATCTGACCCTCTGGTTAAAGTTGATCCCTCCATTTTAGACCAAGAAAAGCACTTATGAATTGTATAGTTACCATTTGAGAATGAATTTCACTTTTTAAAATAACTTTTTTGCATTCTATTTTTAAATTGTAAAGCAAAGGTACCACAATGCTAAAAATGAAAAATTTAAGAATAGAAAAAAATCAGTCATAAATCCATATTCTAATACAACTGTATTTGACATTGTAATATATGAACTTCCCATGTTTTAATTTTATAAGCATTTTAACTTATGTATAAGAAATAATTATACAAGATTTTATATACTGCAGTCTGATATTTATATCAAAATTTTAGCATTTTCCTAAATTGCTATATGGCATCCGCAACCATCACTTTCCAGGGTTGCATTACATTTCATTTTGAATAGGTTTATACTCTTAAACTCTCTTTCATAGTGGAACACAAATTGCTTCTGCTTTTTCATTATTATAAATAATGTTGCTCTCTGCATCTTTTACTTATACGGTTGAATGGGTCAGTATAGACTAAAGTTTCAATGGGTTAAAAAATGAAAGTTGGGCTTCCCTGGTGGCGCAGTGGTTGAGAGTCCACCTGCCGATGCAGGGGACGTGGGTTCGTGCCCCAGTCCGGGAAGATCCCACATGCCGTGGAGCGGCTGGGCCCGTGAGCCATGGCTGCTGAGCCTGCGCGTCCGGAGCCTGTGCTCCACAACGGGAGAGGCCACAACAGTGAGAGGCCCGAGTACTGCAAAAAAAAAAATGAAAGTTTTCCTCACACATCACAACCTAATGTCACCCTTCCTGATTGCTCCTGTTCAGTTCCATACAATTTATCTAGGAACCTAGACTTCTTCCATCTGGCGGCTCTTCCACCTTCTAGAATCCCAAAGTCCTCTATAAGATCCTCAGCATCCAGCAGGCAGATGAAGGAAGAGATAATTTACAAGAGATTTCAAAGGTTTTTGGGGTCTGCCTGGAAGTGGATATATGCAATTTATGCAAACATGTCATTGGCCAAACTCAGTCACATGACTTAACCTAATTGCAAAGGATGCTGGGAGAGGCAGTCCTGATATGTACCCAGGGAAAAGCGGAGGTGTGTTTGATGACCATCTAACTGATCTCTGCCACAATTGCTTTCTTTATTTTATGTTATTTATTTAGACTAGAAGAGTAATTTAAAACTCAATATTGCTTTTATAGCTATTAATATATATGAAATCACCATCCTTAATCGATTCATTTATTTAAAAACTATTTGAGTGGCTGTATGATACAGGTACCATGCTAGGTATGCACTAAAATAGAACACAGAACAAGACATATCATTTGAATTCTGGCAACAAGTCAAGCTACCTCATGTTAATATATTGTTTTGCTCTTGACTTTTTAAAATGTGTATAAATCTCCATCAAAATTTTATATACCTTGAAAGCCATGCATTTCTTTTGTAGTCTCGGTAGAATCTAGCTCAGTGCTGGGCACACAGAAACCAAAATGTTATGGATTAAATGAAAGATGTGATCAATCACCAAATATGCTTTATGAATAAAGCTCTGAGAGGCCAAATGCATGGCTGAAGTTCTGCAGAAATCCTAAAACACAATAAGCAAAGAAAAGTGTCCAACTGAATTGGACAGGACATCAAATAAGGGTTCTCCGAGGAAAAGAAAAATGCTTTCTGAGCATGAGGTGCTCTCTCTGACCTTCACTCTGTGCCTGAAATAAGCAGGACAAACATTGCATTAACTCACAGCAGGAGGGACTTACAGCAAATGCAGAGCTTCCTGTCTCGATGGTTTACATTAAAGTCAAGGGAGATTGCAAACTTCCCATCCAGGGCAATGCTAAGAATGAAAGGAGTTTCCCATTAGCTTATGGTAATTTGGAAAAGCTCACAGCTCACAGTGAGGGGTAAGTCTTTTGTCTGACCTCCATTTCTAATGTACAACTTTTGTTTTTAGGCACAATAACTACTTGCTTTGTGCTACTTTGTCTTCTTTTTCTCAATAAAGCATTAAAAGAGAGTCCATTCCCTTCTGGGAAATATGGTTTTACCCCCTTTTCTCATATTTCTCAACACCTGTTGGGCAGCTGCTACAGTCTACCCAAGCAGTGGCTGCATTTGCAAGGACTAAATTCTAACAATATGGAAAGTTAGTGATACTTAGGGATTTGCAGTATGAACTTGACTATAGTAGATTGCTGGAACTGTGCTCTCACATTTCCCATGTACTTCTGTGCTCTCTATTAAGAAGCAATAAAAATAACAGAGCTGCTGAGTTCACTGGTTGTATAACCCTGAATCTTTCTTACATCTATATATAACCACATAAATGCAATACTTATATAGCTCTATATTATGAACATATCTGTATACCTAGGTCTTTATCCAGATCTGCTCGGCATAATAATGATTTCTTAATTGCATTACTGTGGCAGTTAACATGGAGCATTTATGAGGTGTCAGGTGCTGTTCTAAGCATTTTACAAACATTGATACATTCAAACCTCAAACAACAATACGAGTTAGCTAGGATTATAATCCTTGTTTCATAGGTGAGGAAAATAAAACTCAGAAGGGTTAAGCAGCTTGCCCAGGTCACACAACTAGTAAGTGGCAGAGTCAGGATTTCAGATGGACAGTCTGGATCCATAGTCCATGATTTTAACTACTATGCAATACTCACACTTAATATTCTATATTAGATTTATTAAGCTACAACTCATAGTACAAAATGAGGATATTATTATATTTTAAATTTGCAACAAGCCATTGAGATAAGTAGGACAAATATTATAACAATAATTGTTCATATCATTATTTCTCTCCCATAATAAAAGTGAAGCTCAGAGAAATGGAGCGAATTTTTAAAGCTTATGTAGTTGGTAAGTGAGAGAGCAAGAATATTCTGCATCCTGATTTTATGTATAAATTTTATGTCTTTTTCTAGTGTATAATATATTGTATATTTTATGTGTATATATAAATATACCTCTATATAGAGGTGTGCAGGGTCTCATGTACACAGTACTTGGGTATTTATAAAACTCAACATTTAATTATTTATAATAATATATCTGTGTATAATAATAATGAAAATGCTTTGGAAATAACATTTAAAGACAAACATAGTAACTTGAAATACAACACACTATCCAGATCTAAACAATACAATTTACTTTAGTCTTTTACAAATTGAAATGCCCTACCCTAGGAATACAGGTAAAGCATATTTTATGATCTAAAAGAATTAAGTTCCATATCTCTTCTGAAAACAAAATTCATTACTTAGTGACAAAAAGGTTGCAGGTTTCTTACAACAGTTTAATAAACCAGGTTATTAAAATTTCACAGCCGCTCAATACTCTATGAATACTTTTTATACCTGTGGAGGTTTGAGAGAAATGAGATGAAAGATCTCTTGAGCCTGGGTTCTGCCCTTAGTTCTGCTAGTGATTGGTCTCTGGTAAACAGGAACTAGTTTTATTAGCCTCTCTGGGCTTCAAGTTACTCATTTTAGAAATGAGGCTACGGATATAATTTGTAAATGTTCAAAGGGCCTTGGAGTCTGACCAACAGTCCCTCAACATGTCTTAAGGCAATGAAGGTGACAAGAAAGTGTGGTCATTGCTAACTATGGCCTTGAATCTGTGGGTGTCCCATATTCAGTGATACTCCAGCAGAACCAGGCAAAAAGAAAGTGTTGTGTTTGGTCTTTCTGAATTTGAGGATTCGTTTATTGCTCCATGAAATAATTACTGAGCACCAACTATGTGCCAGAACTGTTGCATGCACTGGGGCAAGAGTTGGGAACTAACACTGAAAACCCGGCTCTCATGGACTTTACATTGGGTTTGAGGAAGCGAGACCTTAAGCAAACGAACGAACACTGTATATCTAATATACAGTATATATAATATGTCAAGAGTTGGTAAGTGCTATGGAGGAAAATAAAGCAGAGGAAGGATGAGGAAAGAAAATGGAGAGGGAAATTTTATTTCACATTCAACTGCAAACTATTTAATTGATATGAGGCTATTTATAGTCATTGTTCATCTAATTGGTGTGGATAGTTATTTTTTACTGCAGTGGTATTTGAATGTTGGCATCTGCTGCCTCAGGCTCGCCCTGCATTCTGTACCCCTCCATCCCCCCAGCCTGAGTGAGCCAGAGCCCCCTAATCAGCTGCTCCTTTAACCCCATCCTGTCTGCATGGGGAACAGATGCCCTCAGGTGGCCTACACACAGAGGTGAGGCCAAATCCACAGCTGAACCCCAGGAGCTGTGTGAACAAAGTAGAGAAAGGGAAATATCAACCGGAAGCCTCAGGAGCAGTGGATTAAATCTCCACAATCAACTTGATGTACTCTGCATCTCTGGAATACCTGAATAGACAATGAATCAGCCCAAAATTGAGGCAGTGGACTTTGGGAGCAAATGTAGACTTGGAGTTTGCTTTCTGCATCTAATTTGTTTCTGTTTTTTTGTTTATCTTAGTTCAGTGTTTAGGGCTTATTATCATTGGTAGATTTGTTTATTGATTTGGTTGCTCTCTTCCTTTTTAAATTTTATATATATATATATATTTCTTTTTCTCTTTTTGTGTGTGTTTATGTGTATACTTCTTTCTGTGAGTTTGTCTGTATAGCTTTGCTTTTGCCATTTGTCCCAGGGCTCTGACTGTTCGTTTTGTTTTTTTTTTGTTGTTGTTGTTGTTTGTTAGTTTTTAGTATAGATTTTAGTGCTTGTTATCATTTGAGGATTTGTTTTTTGGTTTGGTTGCTCTCTTCTTTCTTTCTCTTTCTTTTTTTATTACTTTTAAATTTTTTTATTTTTAATAATTCTTTTCCATTTCAATAACTTTATTTTATTTCTTTCTTTCTTTCTTTCTTTCTTTTATTTTTCTCCCTTTTCCTCTGAGCCATGTGGCTGACAGGGTCTTGGTGCTCTGGCCGGGTGTCAGACCTGAGCCTCTGAGGTGGGAGAGCCGAGCTCAGGACATTGGTCCACCAGAGACTTCCCAGCTGCACAAAATATCAAATGACGAAAGCTCTTCAAGAGATCTCCATCTCAACGTGAAGACCCAGCTCCACTCAACAACCAGCAAGCTACACTGCTGGACACACTATGCCAAACAACTAGCAAGACAGGAACACAAACTCACCCATTAGCACAGAGGCTGCCTAAAATTATGATAAGATCACAGGTATCCCAAAATACACCACCAGAAGTGTTCCTGCCCAACAGAAAGACAAGACCCAGCCTCATCCATTAGAACACAGGCACCAGTCGCCTCCACCAGGAAGACTACACAACCCACTGAACCAACCTTACCCACTGAGAGCAGACACCAAAAACCACGGGAACTACGAAACTGCAGCCTGCAAAATGGAGACCCCAAACACAGTAAGTTAAACAAAATGAGAAAACAGAGAAATACACAGCAGATGAATGAGCAAGGCAAAAACCCACTAGACCAAACAAATGAAGAGGAAATAGGCAGTCTACCTGAAAACGAACTCACGTAATGATAGTAAAGATATCCAAAATCTTGGCAATATATGGAGAAAATACACGAAATGATTAACAAGGAACTAGAAGAACCAAAGAGCAAACAAACAATGTTGAACAACACAATAAATGCAATTAAAAATTCTCTAGAAGGCATCAATAGCAGAATAACTGAGGAAGAAGAACAGACAAGTGATCTGGAAGATAAAATAGTGGAAATAACTACCACAGAGCAGAAAAAAGAAAAAAGAATGAAAAGAGTTGAGGACAATGTCAGAGACCTCTAGCAGAACATTAAATGCACAAACATTCAAATTATACGGGTACCAGAAGAAGAAGAGGAAAAAAAAAAAAGGACTGAGAAAATATTTGAAGAGATTATAATTGAAAAATTCCCTTATATGGGTAAGGGTATAGACAATCAAGTACAGGAAGCACAGAGAATCCCATATAGGATAAATCCAAGGAGAAACATGCCAAGACACATATTAATCAAAGTATCAAAAATTAAATACAAAGAAAAAATATTAAAAGCAGCAAGGGAAAAGCAACAATCAATATACAAGGGAATCCCCATAAGGTTAACAGCTGACCTTTCAGCAGAAACTCTGCAAGCCAGAAGGGAGTGGCAAAACATATTTAAAGTGAAGAAAGGGAAAAACCTACAACCAAGATTACTCTACCCAACAAGCATCTCATTAAGAGTCGATGGAGAAATTAAAACCTTTACAGACAAACAAAAGTTAAGAGAATTCAGCACCATCAAATTAGCATTAGAAGAAATGCTAAAGGAATTTCTCTAGGCAGGAAACACAAGAGGAGGAAAAGACCTACAAAAACAGGTCCAAAACAGTTTAGCAAATGGTAATAGGAACATACATATTGATAATTACTTTAAATGTAAATGGATTAAATGCTCCAACCAAAAGACATACACTGGCTGAATGGATAAAAAAACAAGACCCATATATATGCTGTCTACAAGAGACCTACTTCAGACCTAGGGACACATACAGCCTGAAAGTGAAGGGATGGAAGATATTCCATGCAAATGGAAATCAAAAGAAACCTGGAGCAGCAATTCTCATATGAGACAAAATAGACTTCAAAATAAAGACTATTACAAGAGACAAAGGAGAACATTACATAATGTAATGTCAAATATTTACAGAGCTTCCAACCCCCTAAAGACTACCAAGTACCTTCAAGGTTTCAACTGAATAATCCCTTCTTCACGAACCCAAGGAGTGTAACAATTAGTTTTGTTACAGTTAACCAGTCTTGCCATGAACTAAAAAGTTTGGCTTCATTGAGACATTATGTGTCAAGTGATATCCACCATACTAAGGGATTATACCAGCCATTGCTCCTTTACCTTTTGGATGTAGGAAAAGGATAAGTAGTAAATTTTAAAACATTGGATGGAAAAAAAAATCAAACCAAAATTGTCTTTCAAACTCAGGTTACTCTACATTCTGTATAAAAATTTAGATGTTATCTTCCTGACTTTGTTTGTGTCAGGTTCTGCCAAAATATTAAATAAATGTCTAGAATTCTGAGTTTGAATCATGAATTCAGTGCATTGCTTACCATCTCCAGAACTTTTAAGAAATTACCTAACTTCTCAGTTTTCTCATCCATAAAATAATACTTATTGTTATCAGGTGTATTGAACTAGGTAAAGGTGAAACTCTAACCATGGTAGCTAACACATTGTTTTAAGAAATGTAAGCAATTGCTGTTATTAATTCACAAAGAAACCCACTCTCACTTCTTTTATTCATTCTGGATAGTCAAGCCAATGCTATAACACATGAAAAGACAATTAAAATTTTAAATATAAATGAGATAAGATTGTAATTTTTGTACATAATATATATGTAAAAGTCTAAGATTCTATTTAGAATTTATTAAAGTGTAAGATAGTTTAGTAAGCATCTGGATTTCATATTGTATATGTATATATGCAATATATATATTTAATATATACATTTTATATATAGATAGTACATATGGAATCACTTGCATACTAATTTACCATGTATATTTATCTGGAAGTCATATACATATATATACACACACAGACATATATGTGGAATCCAGCTACATACTAAATTATCATATATATTTATATACATTTATATATACACTTTATACTCAACAGTAGCCAATTTGAAATATAATACAATATAAGTCATTCACAGTGGCAAATTATGTGAGATTCTGTATGTTTTTGCCCTAAGACTTTGATATAACTGATAGAAAAAAGCCAACACAATTAAAGAATGTAGTTTTTTAATGGCAAAAGATAAGAAACATTTTCTTTTAGAACTTTTTACACAAAGCAGGAGACAACACAGCTTGTCCCCACTTGAATTCACAGGCTTCACAGTTTTCCTAACGTTCCCCATAACATGTCCATTGTTGTATCAAGGAAACAAATTGAGCTATCACAGTTTTTTTAACCAATTGAATTGTTTACTTCTTTGTTTGGTAAGAAATCACATATCAGTAAATTGACTCACTTTAGTGAGCATGACATGTGTGTAGGATAATTTGTGATAGTTTATTTTAGTTTGTCTTTTGGGGCATCAACATCGCAGACACATGACCTTTGACAGACAGTATTGGTTCCAAATAACTGTAATCATTTTTAAGGTTCAAATTGTCACTACTTGGTCACTGGCAACCCACTCAATAGACTGGCCCATTTATCCTTTGAACTCTACTCTTAAGTACATTAGATGGTATTCTTTTTAACAAAAAGATGCTTTGGTGTGAACTTTTGTTCTGGATTTCTTATTTTTTTTCAAATAATAAATTATTTACTTTCTAAAGATTTCTGGGTTTTTGGTTTTATTTTTTTGGAATATAGCATTTGACACCAAAAATACTGAGGTTTTTGTTCATATGGTCATTCAGGATGAAAAAGTGGTGCACACATTACAAGCAGAAAGGTTACTTTTGTATCAAATGGTGTGACTTCATTTATATGTACTATCTTTATGCATTTAACTACTTACTGAGTTTCTTTTTACCTTATTCTACATGAGAGTTTGTTTTTCCAAAGTCCACTCCTTTTCCACTAACATGTTAATAATTGTCATAACAGACACCATATTCACATTTCCTTGATACCTACTGACATAGAGAACCATTTATGGGCTTATGAGGTATCGATTTTTATGAAAGTTTAGGTTATCTTGTTATTATTTTTTCCAGATCTCTACAATATCTTAAAATATGATCTAAAATATGATTTATCACTTCTTTCCTACTACATTGGAATCATTGACCTGCTGTGACTTATATTGTCCTATTTGGAAATGGAAATCCCTGATACACTTTAAAGTGATTCACTTCGCATTAATACTCTGCTTAAAACTTCTCAACACAATTACAATAAAATCCAAACTAAAGTGGTCAACAGCTGGCTTCTCTGATCCCATCATTGACTAACTTGTCCTTCATTCACTGCTCTTCTGCTACAGTGGCCCTCTTTCTGCCTTTTGAATGTGTGTCCTTCTGCTTCAGGGACTGAGCATTGGCTGTCACCTCTCTCTGGGCCTCTCTCCCCCATATCATTATAAGTCTGACTCTTCTCACTGTTAAGTTTCTTCAAATATCACTTCCTCTTCAGGCATTTCCCAAACTTCCTAGCTAAAGTACCCACACATAAGCTCCTCTTCCCCATCGTCCTGTGTTATCTCTTGCATAGAAACTATCACTTTCTGAAATACTATTTATCTGTCTAAGAATGTGTGTCTGTCTTCCCAGTAAAATGAAAGCTCCATGAGACTTGAGACCGTTTGTGTTATTCTTCACTGTTTTACAGTGCTTGGCACATATTAAGTACTCAATAGATAATTGTTAAATGTTAAATAAAAGAATAAAACACAAAAAGTAAGGGGAGAAGACAAAACATAGAAAAAGATTATTAAAATCTTTTGCTAGAGAAGGGTTTTCTAAGGATACCACCAAGAGGAAAAGCATAATAGACATTTGTTTACATAAAATTGTAAAACTTCTGTCTAGTAAAATTCTCCATAAGAAAAGTTAAAAGAAGAAAATATTTACAGCATATATAATTAACATTGGTAAATATCAGTTCAGATTAACCCAACCACATGTTTTAAACCTATTTAGAGAAGAGTCATCTTCCTGGTTCAGTTTTGCCCAGACATCCCTTAAAATAAGTATAACAGTAATCATCATAGGAAATGATGCAATACTAAAGGCAAACAGCTCAGTAAGGAAGAGGGCAAGAGTAATGAATAGGCAATTCACATATGCAAATGGACAGTAAAAGATATGAAAACACGTTCAAATTTATTAATGATTAAAAATACATATTTACACAATGAAATGTAATTTGCTGTCTATAAAATTGGTAAAAATTTAAAAATATTAGTAACAGGCTAAGCTGTCATTTGTGTGGGGAAAATAGGTTTTCTAATATATAATTGGTGGAAATCTGAATTATAATGATGTTTTTGCAAGCCAATGTGCCAATGTCTATTCAAATTTAATTACACATACCATTTGACTCAGCAATACATTTCTAAGAATTAATTTATCAATATGCTAAAGTATATATGCAACATTGTTTATAATAACAATATAGTAACAATCTAAATGTGCAAAAACAGGAAACAGGATAAATAATGCATGGTATACCCATGATGGAATTCTGTGTGACCATTAAAAATAAGTCAGTCTGGGGCTTCCCTGGTGGCGCAGTGGTTGCGCGTCCGCCTGCCGATGCAGGGGAACCGGGTTCGCGCCCCGGTCTGGGAGGATCCCACATGCCGCGGAGCGGCTGGGCCCGTGGGCCATGGCCGCTGAGCCTGCGCGTCCGGAGCCTGTGCTCCGCAGCGGGAGAGGCCACAACAGAGGGAGGCCCGTATACCACAAAAAAAATAAGTCAGTCTGAATGTACTAACTTACAATGATATCTATGATACATTAAGAGAAAAAACAAGTTGAAGATCAGTATGTACTCTGAGACCCTTATTGGAAAGGACATTCTAATCTGCAGATTCAAGACTCCTGACTAATTATGACTAAAATGGCAAAGACACCTTATGATCCTCTATAACAAGAACTCTGGTGGAATTGTTGCAGGATTATTTCAACAGTCAATGACGTTAGAGCATTGGGTCAATGACTCCATAATTCTCTTGGCTTTTCCCTCATGGTCACAAAATGATTGCAGTAAATAACAAGTCTCTGTACCAGCTTCTCAAGATGAAGAGAGCAAGGGGAACATGCTTTCTTCTCAAGAATCTGTGGCTTTTTACCCAGCAAGATATCTCTCATAGAAACCTTCTATAAGATTTGCCCTAATTTTACACAGTCCAGAACTGTGGCACATGGCCATACTTTGCTACACAGAAGCCTGCAACAGTATCATACAAAATGAAATGGATTTTATGGCCCACTTAGAGGTATCATAATCTATCCCCAGGGTTGGAGGAGGAGCCTACTGTCCTAAAATCAAGAGATCTCTGCCCTCAGAAGCACTGACCATAAAAGAAATGATTGGTAATTTAGACCTCAGTAAAATTAAGAACTTCTGCTCTTCAAAAGGCAGCAGTGAGTATAAAAAAAAAAAAAAAGACTGAGAGAACACATTTATAATGCATATATCTGATAAAGGACTTGCATCCAGAAGCTATAAATTTTCAACAAAGTAAAAGAAAAAGATAAATAAGTCAATTTAAAATGGACAAAAAGGTGGGAGGGAGACGAAAGAGGGAGGAGATATGGGGATATATATATAGCTGATTCACTTTGTTATAAAGCAGAACTAACACACCATTGTAAAGTATTATACTCCGATAAAGATGTTAAAATAAAATAAAATAAAATAAAATGGACAAATGACTTTGACTCCTCAGAATTGAGACTCCAAAAATGTTAAATAAATAATTAAATTAAATTAAATTAAATGGACAAAAGACTTTGACTCATCAGCATTGAGACTATCCAAGTGGTCAATAAGCTTATGTGAAAAGTTATCAACATCATTACCCATGAAGAAAATTCAAATGCAAATAAAAACCACGATAAAATCCATTATATACCTACCAGAATGGCTAAAATTAAAAATACTAACAATAACAATGCTGGTGAGGACATAGAGCAAGTAGAACTTTTATACATTTGAGCTGCAAATAAATTGGCTCTGTCACTTTAGAAAATTCTTTGGTAGTATCTACTAGCTAAACTTACAAATACTCTAACCAAATGGCGTTTGGTGTTAGGGATTTGTCCTTTATGGTGAATAGACGGAGATGGAAGACACCCAGTGCCCCAGATCTATTTGGGGCCGTAGTAGGAAAAGTTACTGAGGGCTGCAAAGCCTTCTCTAAGCTCATCTCATCAAGATGGAAAAATCCACCAGGAAAACGAATATGCCTGTGAATAACTGAGAGTTGCCTACAGTATATTCTCCTGAAATGACATTTTCTCTCATATGAATGATGAAAAGAGAAGGAAAGCAACTTTAGAGGTCATCTCATTTAGTGCGCTTGCCAATGTGCCAATCTTTTCCGTAATTCTTACTTTTAAAGAGTCTCAACGGTTGTGTAACAAATGGAAAATATGCCTTTACTACCAAATAGGGGAGGTGTGCTGTATGGTCAACTGACTAGAAAACAGGCTGGGAAATTTGCCCATTTGTTTACGTTGCCGCCTGGAACAGTGCGACTGTGTTTTTGTTTGTGTGTGTTTGTGTGTATGTGTGTGTGTGTGTGTGTGTGCATGTGTGTGGGGGGGGGATGGAGGATGGTGTGTCTGTGGGAGAGAGTTGAAGGGACCGAAAGAGAAAGAGACAGGTGATGTGAGGATTCTGGGTTAAATCCATTTAGCAACACTTGCTCAGGTTAAGTACTGACATGTCCAACATTGACAGAAAACAAAGAATCTAGATTTTCAACCTCAGTCCTTTCATTCTAGTTTTCTCTGGATCTCAGGTGCATCAAGATAAAGTTCTTAATTTGTAGGAACACAAGAATAAGACGTTCTGACATGGCTTTCTGCAGGCCCCCTTCTGAATCTCTGAAGGCAGCCTACCTTAGCATGGCTGGTTATTATGTTTTCTAGTATTACCCAATGAGTGTTACATCACTATTTATTGTTACCCCTTAATCTATCACTCACTGACTACTTCCCTCACTTACTCAACACATACACAGTTTGCTCATCTATTTTCTGTTAGCTTTTGAGTTTCCAAAGCCTAGATGCCAAGGGAAATAGAAAGGACTCATGCATGTAAATGCAGATTTTAAAGAATATCTGAGAAGTAGAGCCATGCTTCTTTATTCCTCAGACTAGATAAAGCCCTCCGAGTGGAGAGGAGGGAAGAAAGGGAGTGTGTATCAAGTCCATAGACACTGGTCATTCCCAGAGTGAAAGGAACTCTGTGTGGGGCATCTTGAGCCAAAGCCAGTGTGCAAAAAAGGGAAATTTGCTGCATTCGAGAGTAGAGGATCCTTATGTCTCACATTTCTGGAGGTCAGCAAGTCCTCAAAGAAGGTGTCATAGGTCTAGGCTGATAGGACTTTAAATTGAAGTTTCTCAATGTGTAGTGTGATTTAGATGCAGTAGAAAAACTCTCCTGGGAGGCGCCCAGAAGAAGAAAAGAGAGAAATAGAACAGAGGGGACCCAATGGCAGGATGAGGATGGCTTGAACAGATGGACAGCAGCAGGGCAGGGGCATCTCCAAGTAGACTAGCACAGGCAGCAGTATCATTCATCCATTCCTGGGCCTGCGTAAGCCCCCAGGAACGTACACCACCTCTGTGAAAGGCAGAAGATGGGGGACTGAATTCATGAATTGATCGAGACTGATTTCCTGCCACTTTTAAAGTCTGGGCTAAAAAATAGATATTGAATTACCAAAAAAATTAAAGGTTATATATCTGCTCCCAAAAGTTTCATCCCCACCCCATAATCATGCAGAAAGTATGACTTTATCTCCTTTTATTGTTCCATAATGGGTTCAATTTCAACCACATTTCTCTGAAGCAGAGGTTATTGTTCCAAAAATGCTAAGTGTTAAGGAGACTGATTCCTCAGAAGGTCTTTATTATTTCTTAGATCCTCCCATTCAGCACTCCAGAAAGGTCCTTGTGGGCGACTGTCTTAGAAGGAGCTTAAAGAGAACTATCCCTGGAGAACCAGGCTGAAATCGCTTCTGGGCTAGTCTGCTGTAGGACGCTGGGAAAGGAGAAAACACACATGGGGAAAGCAAATGCAAGGATAAATAAATGTTTCCACACACATCTCTTTCAAACAGAGGGAAAATTTGCTTTCTTGAAGCGTTAGAGAAGCCAATAAGGGTGGGTGTGCTGTGATGACAGGTATTTTGTGGTGAGTTTGGAATCAACCAAACATTTCACTGTGGCCTGTGGAGTCTCTCGGCAGACATCAGATTAACTGGGAACAGATCAGCACAACAGAGTTGGGAAGAAAGCTCAGAGAGATCACCTAGGCAAACACTGTTCCGCCTTCTAAAGCACTCCTACTGTGCACTGAAGCTGGGCCACAAACCAGAGGGGTGCCTGGGAGCCAAGGACTGAATGGCACTCCTTTTCTGGAATCCCATACACACACCTTCCCTCACCCCTTTTCCTCCTCCTCCTCCTTCTTTAAATTTTTCCCACTTCAAAGATCAGTGGCTCAGGTTGGGAAGCCTTTCAATGTTCATGATGGGAAATGAAACCTCTCCCCGCATCTTTCTTTCCAGCCTTTCTTTGCCTTTTCTCCATGTGTACTGCAACACTGAGAAGCATGGCTTCTGTGGGCTCACTGCTTTTTTTCTCTTTTGCATTACAGATGCCATCTTACAACTTATTATTATCCTTACTGCTCCAAGCACCCAAAAAATGTCCTCTCCTTCCTCAATCTACTCTTGATTTTTATTTAATTGCACTTCTGCTGCACAAAATTGTGTTCTAAAAACATACCAGGGATTTGTTTTAAACAGGTATGATAAGACACGCGGACGTGGCAATGATTGTCATTAAGGAAAAAGTTTCTACTGACAGATCCTAGAAACAGACACAGCACGCTATTCAGGGCCACACAGGGAAGCAGCTGAGTTGGCCAGGAGACAGGGGGAGAGGGAAAAATACAGCCCAGAGCCTGTGTTGAGGTTCTGTGAGAAAGAATGTACAAGTCAGGGCAGGCATGCTGAGTCAGTTTAGGATTAGATAGTGGGGGTGGTCTCAATGGGCTCTGGGCTACAGCGGTGTCCAGTACTTGGCCCTGGGGTGACTTAGGGCAGGAGGCATATTGACTTGGTGTGTGAGAGTTTGATAAAGGAGATAGCTGGGGATTTGAATTGCTTGGTTTGTATAGCAAAAGCATGCTCCCGTGGAGTCAGTTGCTATCTCTGGGAATTAGCTCTCCCTGGGAGAAGCAGTCTCTCCAGGATCATGACTCCAAATGCCAGAGCATCAAGAATACAGAAAATAGATAACCAACAAGGTCCTACTGTACAGCACAGGGAACTATACTCAGTATTTTGTAATAACCTACATGGGAAAAGAATCTGAAAAAGAATATGTATATATACATATATATAACTGAATCACTGTGCTGTACCCCTGAAACTACCATGACATTATAAATCCACTATATTTCAATAAAATAAAATTTTTAAAAAAGAATACAGAAAATTAAAAAATATAGTCAATAAAAATTGGATTAATAATAATCATTGTCTCATGACATACTATCATCATTGGTCCATGCATGACCCTTTTACTTTATGTATTTTTCTCTAAAATAAAGAACTACCATGCATTAACCACAGAACCTAAAACCTAGGACATTATCGGTAACTTACATTTACTCATGAGCTTCTACCCTAATCTTGTGGAGACCAACAATTCTTTCTGCAGTTTATTTATGGGCCTCAACACCTTGTCTGGAGAAGAACATCCCATTTGAATGACTGCCCATAGCCACTTACATTCCCTGTCCTCTTATCTATCTCATCAGCTTGAATTTCAAGCTCTTTGAATGTTTTCCAACCTGTAACTTAAACAATGGCAAAGAGACGAACATTCACTTGGGTTTGGATGAAAAATTCATGAATTTATGGTGATAGATGTTGAATTAAATATATATATATTACTTTGTGCCTCCATAAGCTGATGCCTCTGGTAATGGCAAAGAATTCTTCACAGCCCTTGAACAAAAATCTAAAACCAAGAATTTAGGAAAAACCCTTTTATTCTAGGCAGAGAGCTTTCCAAGTCAGGCCTGAGGCTACAGTAACACCAGCGAGAGTCTTCTTACTGTCTAGATTTTCAGCAGCTCAACTATTCATTTTGAATGAGGGCCACCAGGCATTGTCAAACAGCAGCCAGCAGGACTTTTCATAGCTTTGGGGACTATTCATTATGATGTCTTTTGTGTGGGAAGTTTGAGGGATGTTATGTTTAGAGAAACTGGTGGGGCTGTGGTTGAAGAATCAGCGGAAGTCAAATGCCTACAAGAAAGGACCCTGGAAGAGCCAGCGGTACACGGTCACAGGCAAGAGGTATTCTGGGGAGGGGGTGTGTTGGGACGATGCTCAGGGGACTTTAGTTCCACACCTAGATGGTGTTAGGTATGTCTCTTTCCAGGTGTCTGGAAACAGGAGGATGAGAGAATTGCTGTGTACGCTGATGGTGTGTCAGTTCTGCCCACTCAGCCTTTTTATCTTCTGCCATTTCTGTAGTTCTGTGCAAAGATGGCCACCAGATTCCTGAGCTATCGTTACTAACAGCAAAATGGGTAAGACCAAGGTTTCGGGTCTTCATCAAAATATCCCTTTTTCTGCTTTATCCTTTGAGAACTTTGGAATTTGGCTTTGTGGTATCCTGGTGAATGCTTCACAATCAAAAGGCTTTTCGAAATCTCCTCAGGTCTCAAGTTCATACCAAATAGAGAGTCTGGTTGTATTCTGTGCAGATAAAGTGTAAATCATTTTCTGTCAGATTTGGACTTCCTGAATGAACTGTCCTGAGAAAAGAGTACTTGGGGGTTCGGGGCTCCCACAGTTTGGGGACTTTGGCTGGATCTCAACATATTTAGGAGACCCCATTCTAAAATACTTACTCATCCAAATGAACTGAAAGGGTGTTTGTCCTACAAACGGCCCCTGAAATAACTTTGGAAGTCCAACCCCTACCACTGAAAAGTGGCTATTACCCTTGGACCCTGGCAAGCAGGGATTAGACTTCTGGAATAATTTTCCTTTGAATTTATGACTCTTCAACTTCATTTCACTCATCAGCCTTCTCGTCTCCTCTCCCACATTAAATTGGTCTATAAAACTCCACACACCATATGGGGATATATGTATATGTATAGCTGATTAACTTTGTTATAAAGCAGAAACTAACACACCATTGTAAAGCAATTATACTCCAATAAAGATGTTAAAAAAAAAAAAAAAACGCCACATGCCATAAAATGAGATCGGGGTGGAGATGTGGCAAAGTATCTCCCAAGGTCAACATTATGATAGACTCCCCACTCCACCCCTCTGGCCACACCCCAGGGGGAATGGAAACAAAAGGCATGATGGCTGCAGACTTCACTTCTGGCAGCCCCCGAACAGCTGTATGGTCTAATTTAGCTGGAACAGAGCAGCCTTTATGAAAAGAGACCCCCTTTCTTTCTCCCCACATCCCTTATCTGCATGGTGGTCTACAAAGAGGATCAAGAACATGCCTGAGCCTCACTGGGCTCGAGAGAGCTGACACCGAGGACTTCCTGTGGCCTGGCTCCAGACACATGCAGAACAACGCTGAGAAGCCAGCCCGGATGGTGTCTGAAATATTTGGCTCCTGGCTCAGGCTGTGGGCTGGCTGTCTGGTTTGTTTGAACACAAACTAGCCTGGGAGTCTTTGTGTAGAATGCTCCCTGAAGCTTTTTTCCGTGACGTCTGCCAATTAAATGTATGAATTACTCTGTTTACTCCTCTATGACAGGGTAGATATTTTATTCAGAAGCAAAGGGTTTCTCCTCAGCCTTGCATTTTCTTCTCGCAATTGATAATCTCCTATTATGTGACAAAAACTGAGCAAGACGTTTTTTCATGTGTGAGTTCATTTTACCCCTCATTACAATCTCAGTAAGATGGCTGAGGGTTCCCATTTTACAGATGAGGAAACTGAGATACAGAGATAGGAAATGATTGTTCTAAGTTCCACACAAACCAGTCAGGGGGCAGAGCAGGAACTAGAACCTAAGTTTCCTCATTTCAAGGGTTTTTTTTTTTTCTTATCCATTGCAATTTCCTTAGAATTAATGTTTGACTGTTTTGAGTTGGTATTTGAATCTTCGTTCATTCATTCATCCATTCAACAGCTATGTTTTGAGCATCTACTATGTACAAGGTACTAGGCCCAAAGGCTAAGCACAGGGATCTGCAAACTTTTTCGGTAAAGAGCCAGATAGTAAGTATTTTAGGCTTTAACAGCTATATCGTTTGGGTTGAAACTTCTCATCTCCATCATTGTAGCGCAGAAGTCACCATAGACGATAGGTAGATGAATGGACATGGTTGTACTCCCCCCAAAAAACTTATTTACAAAAGTAGGCAGCTGGCCAGATTTGGCACTCTGGCTATAGTTTTCTATAGATTATCGTGCGGTACACAAACTGCACACCCATATATAAGCATCCCTAATGAGGCACCACAAATTATGTGTTGACCCTGAATCCCAAGCCTGTAAGAAGAATGAGGATAGCTGGATTTTCACTGATCCCCTACCTCCTCAAAAATCCAGAGAGGCCCACCTGAGTCATCATTGGCTTCTATGATGAGATGGCATCTCTGTCCCTCAGCGTTTCCCTTGCACCATTCATGGGAAATGAATGGTTCCTAGTGCTAACGAAGCCCTCGTGAGGTTTGCGTAGGCAAAAGTGTTAAATAGTAGAAAGTAACAAGAAGTCTGGACCTCAGAAAACATGAAGGGCCCTGGGCTTGGGCATGGCCAACAACAGCTACCAAGGATCCATGTTTATATGCTGAAGGCACCTATCTGCATTATCTCACTCGATCCTCAGAACAATCCAGTTACTAAGTATTGCTATTTCCACTTTCCAAATGAGGAAACCTAGATTCAGAGAAGTTAGATCACAAGGTCACATAACCAGGATGTAGCCAACTCAGGATCTGAGTAAAAGTCTGCCTGTTTCCAAAGTCCATGTCCCTCAGCACCAAGGGAGACTCTTTTGAAAGAAGAAAATGAAAGAAAGAACAATCAGCTTTTACTGTTGTCATTGTTGTTGCCTCCATGAAATCATGGCAGTAAGACAACCAAGGGGACACTTGACAAGAAAGATGCAGGGATAGCAACCACACAGAATGTTCCTATTAACTGTGGTCAGATTCCTGATGCACAGAAAGGCCTTCTTCGAGTGTGTGCCCACAGTGCCCTCTACTGCCCAGGAGGAATACCACTGAGACCCTGTTCAGAGTCCCCTTCAAAAAGATAGAAGATACTTACTGCCAAGGGTTGAAGATTAGAATTTGAGTCATGGTGTGAGATTTTATTGGGATTCTTTTCTTCTTACTTCTAATAATCCTACTGTGGTTTGCTAGATCTTTATTGGGGTTGGGGGGTTGGCCACAGTCCACCCAGGGCACTTTGAGATGAGAGGAAAGGGGCCTCTCTGCTGTTTGGTTGCCTTCTACCTGAACAAGAGTGTACATCTTTCCTTTCCCAGGGTGGCCTATGCTCTACTAAATGCTGATGACCTCTGGGCCAGGAAGAAGTCAAGGAGCCTCCCAATGATCCCCGAGGGCATTTTTAGCTCCAAGTCAGGTAAAGTTTATTTCATTACTGACACATTATTTTCATGGGAGTTAGCAAAAAAGGTCCTGACTTAAAGGGTGCAAGGAAAGGGGACAATGTCAAGAAAAAAGAATACAAGCCAAGTAATTGCTAAAGGAGCTAGAATTGGAGAGTTTAAAAAAAAATAGAAATTAAATAAATAAAATATCACCCTTCATGGTGCAGTGGTGCTGTGGCCTGGGGATGGAACTGGAAACTTCGTGTGGTGAGTTCTAATGGGATGTGGGTTGGGTCAAAATATATTTGTCTCCAAGAAATACATTTTTCAAAATGCTAAGCTTTAATTTTTTTTCAAAAAAAGTAAACAGCCAGGAAAATGCCAGGCTTGATTCTTTCTTGAATGGGGCCCTAGATACATCCAATGAGGGGAAAACCCTTGCTAGCCCGACCCATGCTAATGGCTTCCCCGTGGGTCCATTCAGTTATGCTTTAACCCATCCACTTTGAATCTCTGCCCTTGAGGCATCCAGGATCAAGTCCAAACCTCCCCTTCCCACCCTCCACCCGCACATGATGTGCTTCCTCTTTTCAAGGGAGCAGCCATATTGGAAGAAGTACAGGGCACCCGAAAACAGTTTTGCTGGTCCAATAGTCAAATCTCTGAGCCCACAGAGATGTTTCTCTGCCTACCACATTTTCCTTGGCTCTTCCAGGCTCCATCCCTCTAAGCAAACATTTCCTCTACATTTAGACTCCTTCTAACACTGAGTATAATGTAACGGAAAGAAGCATTGACAACCTGGGTTTTAGCGGTTTTGCTATTTACTTCCTCAATGTTTAACATCCCAGACTTTGTTTTCTCATCTTTATTCAGTATTATCTATTGTATAGTGCCAATGGAGAATCAAATGAGATAATGTACACAAAAGTATGTTAATAAATACAACAGTCAAACAAGTATTTATTAAGTGCCTGATATGTGCTTGGCATTGAGAAATATGATGTTAAGACACAGCCTTTGACCTTGAGGAGTTTATAAGCTTGCCAAAGAGGTAAACAGAAAAATAGGTAGTTGTCATGTAATGTGTGGAGATTGGTTTCTGTTATTTGTTTGTTTTGCCTTTTTTCTTGTTGGCCATAGCAAACCAACCCATAACCTATTCCAAATCCTACACCCACTGGCACTCATTCCCTTTCCCTCTTTGGGCCTCAGATTTCCAATTTGCCAAATGAATGAGTGACTAGATAATTTGTTAACCAAACCAGGACGCTCGGAAAGTGAGAGGAGGTTCTATTAATAATTATGCCAGAGCCACTATCCCAGGCAATCAGAGATTATGGTCACACTACAGATGAGTGGGGACAGGCATTCAGCGCTATCTAAGGCCTATTTTAGTCCTCAGAGCTTATGGCCTTACACTGATTTTTGCAAGTCTTTCTCCTAGCCCCAGTGAGTACATTTCCTCTCTGGCTGTCCTCATCTGCATGGCTGCTGGTCAGCAGTATGTAGTGAGCTGAACCCTGGCAATCCCTGAAAATCTTGGTTACTGCCCTCACAGATCAAATCCTTTGTGAGTCAAACTGCATCATATTTTTTGTGGTCATATCAGCTGTTGAAGATTAGCTGCCTCGTGGGCCTGGGAAACTAAATGAAAATAAACTTAAACACAAGCAGCAGAGTTCATGGTACTGCAGGATGTTGAGCTCTTGGATCGTCTTTACCCCCATCTCAGATACTCTTTTTTTTTTTTTTCAAAACATATATTTCAAACGCGTTTTTTTTAACATCTTTATTGGAGTATAAATGCTTTTCAATGGTGTATTTGTTAGTTTCTGCTTCATAACAAAGTGAATCAGTTATACATATACATATGTTTCCATATCTCTTCCCTCTTGCGTCTCCCTCCCTCCCACCCTCCCTATCCCACCCCTCTAGGCGGTCACAAACCACCTAGCTGATCTCCCTGTGCCATGCGGCTGCTTCCCACTAATCTCTGCTCCCGAAGTAGGAAGCCCTGTGCGCACAAGGACGAGCAAGTTTCCAGACAACATATATGTTTGACAATACCCATGCACTGAGCTTTAGTAAGCCTAAGATGGATAAGAAAAGAGGATTAATGAGCTGATTTTGTATATCTCTCTCCCTCCACCCTCCAGCCTCCCCACAATTTTATTCCCTTTTCACTTCCTTTCTCAACAATTTTATGTGCTTGGGATGAAATCTTAAAAGTTTCTTGGTTTTTCTTTCCCTATGTTATGTAAAAAAAGTATTTCCAGCCACAGTGGTAGGGAAATTGAGGCACAAATGAAACACAGGCAAGTTCTTGATAACCATTTACACACAAGCTCACACAATTTGTGCTACAAGATTTGAGATTAGTGATGGAATCTCATATATATTCAGGCTGTATGTTGCATATCTTCCCAGAACTGGACATTTTAACATAATCTCAAAACTAAGGTAATGTGGCTGGGCTAACCATGTCTCTTCCCAAATGCATCCACATGATCCACATGAGTATCTTTTGTTGTAGATAGTTGTAGGGCCTTGGGATTCACGTGGCCCTGGAGTTTTCTTTTCTAGCACCTTTTTTAGCTTCATTACCCCGATGGATAAGCCTTGAGGATGGCAGAAACAAACAGATTCTGGGGGAGAAGTGTCATCATGCTAGCAGGCAGCATAGGGTCTTGACATAATTGCTTTCATCTACATCATAAAACAACCCATTTTGGTGACTCAGTTATGGGATAAGATTTTGTGCAGAAGGAACCAGGTTGGATGTTCAGGAGGTGACTGTGGGGTGGAAGGTTGAGACAGAATACAGTATATTCAGTATATATATTTCCTGAACCTGAAAGAACTTGTAGAAGATGCACTGAGTGGACTGTTACAACCCCAAGCACAATGGAATGTAGGAATGGAATGGAATTTTTCTTCTCATTCTGCACAGCTAGCCTAATGCTGTGCATCCTCCACTGGGACTTAGAACACCCTTGCTAAAGGCCCATCTCAGAAATCACAAATCCTGGTTCAAATGGGGTTGCTGCTGTAAATACACCTTTTACCCACCTACTTTACCAGAGAGCTGAATGATCAATACGTGGTAATGTTGCGTGGAGTGAAATGAAGTGGAAGTTAGCATGATTTGGTTTGATGGAGACAAGGGGCTGGGAATCCTGGGCTAATTCTTGCTGTTCTTTCTGGAGTAAGCTTTACTTTGATCCATGCTCCATGCTCTGTATCCTTCTCTGTTGGCTCTCCAGGAGTCTGGTTGTCTTAATTTAGTAAGTAGGTCTTATGATTCTTAATCCAAGGGCCTCAAATTCCATATGGCATGTTTGAAAGGAAAGCATGCACATTATCTCAAATTCTTTTTGCTTTATATTTTAAAATGTTGTCTTCAAGATCAAAAGTGAAAGCTCTCCTCTCATGCTGAACCCAGTCCAGCTGTCCTGTGGGGTCCAGGACACCCCTGCTCAGCTGTGCACAGCAATTTGCCACTTCTGTCCCCACCCTATTTTGTTCTTCAAGTACAAACATGATGCTGTTGACTCACTACAATTAGGAAATATGATTTGAGGTTTTCAGCATAATTTAGTAAGTGTTGAGTGAGCATCTATTTTGTCCCAGGCTCTGTTTTTAAGTTTAAGGATAGTTTTAATTTCAAGAAAGGGTAGTTGGGTTAACAAGATGAAGAAAATACATTTTTAAGAGCAAACTAATATTTTCTTGAGGGATGTTTAAATAAGTGATGTGTAGATAATTGGAAAATGGCATGTAAACAACATGTAACAAGGTAAATTGAAATGAGGCATATGGAAGCATTAGTAACTCCTAGAGGATGGAGCTGTTAATTCTGCCTGGGGTATCAGAGAAGACTTGCCTGGTATGTTAAAACTCAGATAGTTTAAACTGAGCTTTAAATATTAATCCAAACTTACATTCCACTGCCATTTACTGAATACCTGGTAACTGACAGATAGTGCAGATTTAAACAACGATCTTGCCACCAGGGAACTCATGACCTATCCAGTGAGCCAGATAAATAAATGATTATCATGAAATAACAAAGATTTGTTTTGGACTGTTAATTATAGTAATAGCACCCCCCAGCCCTGTTAAAAGCATTACTATGCGCTAGGCACCATTCATTAACTACTTTTCAACTCATTATTTAATTATAATTCAAAACCATACCATACATTAGTGTCTAAAGTAAGTTTACACAAGAGGAAACTTGTCCGGGGTGGCCGTGCTAGTCACAGGGAGAACCAAAATCTGAACCCTTGAATCCATGTCTGTTAGATTCCAAAATCCATAGACTCTTAAATATTAAGAAAGATTTGGGTGAAGGGAACAATGCAAAGTAAGGGAACAAAAATAGGGAAGACACAGGAGAAGGAAATTATATTACAGGGTCAGGATGGGGCACTTCCTTTGTGGTTGGAACATAGTCCACCCTAAAGGATTGTAAGGCTGGACAGGTAGGGTGGGGTTTGATTTTTGAGATGCTTGGATGACTAAGGGGTCTAGTTTTTAGTCTATAAACTGTGGGTACCTGCAGCATAGCTTTTAGATAGAATGTGATGTAAGAGAACCCAGCTTCCTGGAAGTATTGTTACCGAACCAAACTTGGGTTCCCTCACCAAACACACAGCAAAGCCAATCTACTGACACTGGGTTGTGGTGATGGAAAGAACAGCATTTATTGCAGAGTACCAAGCAAGGAGAATGGTCAGCTCATGCTCAAAAGATCTATACTCCTCAGTGGCTTTCAAGGAAGGTTTTTAAAAGGCAACATTAGGGGTGTGGGTTGCAAGGTGCCTGATCAACTCATGAACATTCTTCTGACTGGCTGGTGGTGAGGTAACAGGGTGATGTTTCAAGAGTCTCAACCATCAACCTTCTAGTTCCAACCAGTCTTGGGTCTACGTGCTTGTGGTCAGCAGTTACCACCTGGTGGGATTCTGGTTTCTGTAAAAACAACTTAGGAATGTGCATCAGACGTTGATATCTATGTCCTTCAGGGAGGAACTAAAGGTTCTGTGACTCTGCCATATGACTGATCTATTGTTTAAATTGTTACTAGTTCTCCTGGCCCAGCTGCTATTATTTGTTACTACATGTTCACATCCTTCCAATCATTAACCCCTGAGCCAGCCTTTCTGAGACTCAGAGGAGGCCTAAGGGACTAAAGTAAATCCTTTTACTTCAAGAGACAGGGGTCACGGAGGGTGGGGTAGGGGAAGGGATTGTGGGGCTCTTATACCCAAGAGGGTCCTGAAGGGTCCTGCTCAGTTTCAGTATCTTTGGATAGAAAACAAGGATGAAGATGGGCTTCCTGGGCCCCTTGAACTACATTTTTTTTTTAAGTATGTAGTATGAGGTGAAGTATGTGGTGATCCCTTCTTTTTCGAAGAAGGTTAGGGCTTTGGGCTGTGGATTAAAAGTTATTTTATTTTCTGAGTAGATATAAATGGCCTACCTAGAATTGATCTTTACATTTAGTTACTATGAATCCAGGTGTGCAAAGGACAAAGCAACTTCTTTATTTTTCTAGAATGCTACTTAATCCTGATGTGACAGAAAATATAGTCTTAATCAATGTGTTTACAGACATTTTAGGTTTAAACTCATTCAAATCAAATTTTACACCCTCTTTTTCTTTGGGTGGATCTAAATTCAGAGAAGCTTTTAAAACACAAAGGAATGGATGATGGAAAGTGGGGAGGAAAGTATTTGAACACTGGTCATTTGTATCTGTCCAATATTCTCCAGCCATTGGTTATAAACTGCACCATTCTCAGTCCAACAACTTCTTATAACCCTCCTTTAGCCCTTTGCTCCCCTGAGAGTTTCGAATGTTTTCCCACATCATTCTGGGGCCATACAAGGCTTGAGGGCCTAGCTTAGATCTTCCTCGACCTTGCTAATTTTCCCAGGACCCAATCAGGAAACAAACACAAATCCCTTCTCTCCTTGACCCCTCCAAGGACTTGGACTCAATCCAAAGGGATGAGACACAGTGCAGAGCCCTCCAGACCCAGCTCCAACTCTCCCTCTTCTCCTGCCACCTGCCATACCTCCTGAAAGTAGAAGATCTTTAGTCAGACTCCTGTAGTGGTAGAAGTGTTTTGCAGGAAAACTGGTTCTGCCTAATGGCATATTCTTCCAGACCTCTCTTGTCCTGGTATAACCTGGACCAAGTCTTTTGAGCTTAAAATCCATGAATTTGATGAATGATGTTCACCTCCCTGAATAAAAGAGGCTCACAATGGTAAATAGAGAGTACAGATGAAAACATATGGGTTAGAATTTTACAAAATTGTCTCCACACTGTTAGAACCTTGGTATGAGCTTTAGAGCCCTGGAGAAACTGATCTGAGTTAACTTTTTATCCAAAGAGAAATTTGGCCTCAGTAGCCAGGCATTTTTCAAGATGGCAAATTTGCAAATCCACTTTCTTATTTTCTTTCATTCCCCACCAAGGGTCTCATCTATGATCAAAGCCTTTTTTTTAAAAAAAACAGCAACTGGCATACCCTTGAAGGTATAATTAGCTACCATAGTAACTATAAATTATAATCTTTCTTTGACTTTCCAGACAACCTAAATAAGATGCCATCACTTTCCCCCTACAATTAATAATCCCTGAAGAAATATCTCAGTGTCCTGATCTATTGCTAAATTTGGAGTATGGAGGCAAAAATTTGGTCATTTCCACCAGCAGTTGCAGTAGTAGCAAATTCACTGAATTCAGCAGAATACATGGACATACAACTTGGGTTAGCAAAACAAATTGACTAAGAGCATGTGAAACTGAAGGTTAAGTATCAGTTGAAAAGTCTTATTAATACTTTGATTGACAAAAATGTGGATAACAAAAAGGAGAATTGTCGTTATTATTATCGCTCAGTTAACTGATACAGTGAATTATGGGCCTAAAGATTCATCCTTTATCACTCTTAGAACATTTACTGGCAACTTACAGTGGTATTGTAAAGATTCTGCTATACTCATATCATTATAGTTATGAGGGGCAGGGGAATAAACCCACATCTGAATACCCGGAAGTGTTTTCCAGGCACTGTGGTAAGCACACACAATCAATGTTCTTCTTATTCAATCATAATAATAACTTAGAAGTAGATCTCATCATTCCCATTTTATAGATGCAGAAACCCAGCTTCTAAAAGATGAAGAGAATTGTCCCGGGTCAACCCCACTTGTAAAAGACAGATGCATAGTTCAACTCTGGTCTGTATCTCACTAAAGTAGGACAAGTGTTACCTCATTTCCTTTTCCTGAACCTAACTCTGTACATTGAATGGTACCATGACATAAACTCATTGAGGAACGGTTCCATCCTGGTGACTGATAATTCTTCCTTCCAAGAATTCTGGGTTACCTGCAGGACCAAGTTTACTTAGCTATCAAGGAAAGGAGAGATCTTGGCTGTCCCTTTGTTTCCATTTGTTTTCCCCACCCTCTATCTCCATGATCGTCTTTTATTTCTAAGAGAAAGTGAAAGAAATGAAAAAAATTTGAACACACACTGTGTTCCAAATGCTTACAACAATTTTACAAGCTGTATGTTATTATTCTACACTTTATAGCCTGAAAAGCTAGAGCTCAGAGTGGTTAAAAAATGTATCCAATACTAAAATTTTTAAAATATATACTTAGTGATGTCTGAAAACAAAGCAAAAACCATATGCAAGTTCACATTGTTAAAATGTAGGACAGGGAATCAAACCCAGATTTGTCTCCCTTCAAAAAACCTTTTCTCTTTACAGAGGTTGGTTTATTTATTTATTTATTTATTTATTTATTTAACAAATATTTATTGAGGGCCTCTATGTGCCAGAGCTGGATATAAATTAATAAATTAAATAGATATAGTCTTGCCCTCACACAACTTACCATCTAGTAGAGAATACAGATAATAGATAACAAATGAATAACTACTGTAATATATACTACTATTAGAAAGAATAGCTGGGAAGTCTCCCTAGATATTAAATATGTGAAATATATGATCTCTTATATTTATGTTAATTCAAAGAAGAAACTAGGGGAAGTTGTCCAAGAGGTTCTCTCTAAGAAAAGGGGCAGTTAACGAGGACTGGAGTGTGGAGGAACCAGCCAGGGACAGAATGTGGGGAAGGTATTCCAGCCAGAGAAGACAGTGTGTGAAAGGCCCAGAACAGTAAATAACTTGATGTGTTTAAGGGACAAAAAGAACTTTTGTTCAGCTGGAGAGAAGACTCTTTGGAGAGGAAGGTCGTGGAATAAGTTGCAGATATAGGCAGCAACAGGTTATACAGGGAATCGAGGTCATGTTATTGAATTTGGATTTTATTCTAGATTCAGTGAAAAGTCAGGGAAGTGATAGGCTCTGATTTTTTTTTTTAAATAGGTTACTATGGCTGCTCCATGATGACAGTTTTGAAGGAAAAGTAAGTGATTATGGCTTATCCAGACAAGTTATGATGGTGGCTTGTGCTAGCAAGGGAAAATAGGTGTACACATGTGTGTGTGTAAACTAGCTAGTGGGTATGTATAATATACGTATGCATGTACATATCATACAGGCTTATAGTAAATATAGTAAATACTATAGTAAAAATATTGTAAACAGGTATGGAGGAGGAAGAGTCAGGACTTGCATAGTCTGGCCTAGAGTCAAGGGAGGAATCAGGCCAAGTTGCATGTTTCTGGTATGAGCAGTGGATGTATGGTGGTACCATTACAGATACATTTGGGGAAAAAATTGAGAATTTGCTTTTGAACACATAAGATTTGAGATATCAAGTAGACTGGTGGTTGTATGAATTTGGAGCTCAAAAGGGAAGTTTGAATGGGAGATATAAATTCCTGAGTCATCAGCTTGTTGATGTCATTTAAAATAATAGGAATGGATAAGTTTATCTAAGGAGAATTTAGATGGATAGATAGCCTACAACTTAGCCATGAAGTATTCCTACATTTAAAATTAGATTAGAAGAAAAAGATCCTTCAAAGGAGACAGAGAAGGAATATCCAACGAGGAAGGAGCCAAATTACAAGAATATTAACTGCTGCTGAGGGATCCAGAGCTCTCTGCAACAATTGAAATCGTCTACATCTGCAATGGCCAGTGTGGATCTGATTTTCATGCTGCTATACTGTTTCATATTGAATGATGTCGGTCTAAAAGGAAAACAACTGAAAATTGGCCACTGAGTTTGGCAACAGGATGTTATTGTTACCACCGACCAGGGAGGTTATTGTTGCCACTAACCATGCAGGTGGTAAAATGGAGGTGGAAGCCAGTCTAGGGTAGATAGAGAAGGCAAAGAAATGGAAAGAGAAGTTTGGGTGACACTTTTGAGATATTGCCTCTGAAGGGGAGAAGAGTAATGGTGTAAGAGTGACAGGAATATGAGAGTTCAAGAGAAAGGTGTTTTATTTGGGGGAATGGAAGATGTCATTCATTTATTTATTCATCAGATATTCCTTTAAGAGCCATGAAGTTTCACCACCCTGGCGATGTGGCTGTGAACTAGGCAAGCAAGAGCTCTACTTTCATGGGATTTATAGTCTATTGGGAAAGGGGAGACAATAAACAACAAACAATACATTTACTAACCAAAGGATCTTTATATAGAGTGATAAGTGCTATACAGAAACAAAATGAAGTAATAGGAGCAGGAGTGACTGCAAATGGAATGAGGGCTATTTAAATAGGAGGGTCAAGCAGGCCCTTTCCAAGGAGGTTAAATGAGCTGGGACCTGATTTATGGGAAGAAGCTAGGCCTAGGAACTATACCAAAGCATGCCTGCATGCAGCTGGGGATAACCCAATCGAGAGGGGAAGACTGCTAGTGTAGGAGGCATGAGAGAAGGCACAAAGCTGAGGAAGTAAGGGGAAAATAAAGGACTAGCCCCAGGTGGGAGGAAGGGTACTTCTTCAGAGGTGAGCTCAGTGGCTTGGATGCCATGAAGAGACTGAGGAACATGAGAAGGCAGGCTGAAAGCACAGGGGATGTTTACAGTTATGATTGGGAAGTAGTGTACTCTTGGTAATGACAAACCTAGAGCATGATGTTGAAGAGGAAAGTTGAGGAAGAGTACTCTGGGTATAGGGTTAGTGGTTGATGGTAAGAAACAGAGAGGCTGGGGTATTGGATGGATGGATCACCCACATGGGTGTTGAAGTCAGCAAGAATGATGACTAAAATCAAAGGAAGAGGAGGAACATGAAACAGAGCTAATTTTTTTTATAATACATGAGATGACCAGATAAATGGTAGCAACAAGGACAGTGTATCTGCAAGGGGTAAACCTCAAATAAGCAGAGGGTTTTGCAAGACAGCGTAGAAGTAAATTTAAAGCGGGATTGGGGAGCAGGGAGGATATTGACTTTACCTCTCTATCCTAAGATAGGTAGGAATTGGAATAAAAACAGTCTCTGCTTGAGAGGACTTTGGGCTAGCTCTGTTCATTCTTTAGTTAATAGCCATTCCCCCATCTTCCTTTTTGCTTGAAAATCCCAGCCATGTATCCAGTACCGGCGGATTAATAAAGATTGGTCTAAGATGGCAAAGTCATTACCATTCCTCTTGCCAATATTTTTTGTATGACCTTCTTTGTAGCTAAAGGACAGCTATGATATAGTTATGGTCAAAGGACATTCATTCAACAAAATGTATTTTTGAGCACCTGTCTGCATATCAGCCTGGTTCTAGGTGCTGAGGATACAGCTGTGGATAAAGCATACAAAAGCCATGCTCTTATGGAGTTTACATTTTAATGAGGGGAGGCAGACAAGAAACAAATAAATACATTTTTCAAATCATATTAAGCATTTTTTTTAAAAAAGACATGGAGGAGGATACTATATCAGGGAGTTGCTGTATTAGAAGTTGGTCAGATGTAAGTGGAAATCTGCTGGGAGGTTTCCAGAGAAGTTGTCTTATAAAAGGTTTATTGTAAGAGGTGTGTTCATTGTCATCTTCCCTTTCTCCTTATTTTTGCTCAGATGTGGATATGATGCCTGGGACTGTGAACAGACATTGTGTGACTATGGAGCAATAAACATGAGGACAAAATGTCAATATACTAAGGTTAGCAGAGTGAAAAGATAGAAACAGTGTGAGCATCATTGAGATGTTGTCTCAAACTCAAAAACAGCTTTCTCTAGACTTTTTTCTATGTGAGATAATTAAATGTCTTTATTGTGTAAACCACTGTGAGTCATTCTCCTATTTGCAGATGAAAGTACCCAACTATTAGAGAGGTACATGGGAAGCAATGTCATCTGGAGAGAACCAAGTTTCAGCTAAGGCAGAAGGCTGAGTAAATGCTTAAAGGGTAAGTTAAGGATTTTTGAAATTACTGATCATAAATCAGGAGCTTAAGGAAGCAGAGTTTAGAATCTGAGAAGGATAGGAAGGTGAGCACTGACTTAGTGCATTAGTTTTATATTGTTGTATAATGAAGTACTCCAAAACACAATGGCTTGAACATTAAACGTTTATTATCTCTCAGTGTCTGTGGTCCAGGAATTCAGGGCTTTTCGTATGGTTGCAGTCAAAATGTTAGCTGAGCCTGCAGTCATCTGAGGGCTTGACTGGGGCTGGAGGATCTGCTTCCAAGATGACTCATTCACTTGGCTCTTGGCAGAAGACCTCAGTCCTCAGCATGCCTGCCTCTCCAGAGAACTCTTTGCCTATCCTCACACGGCAGCTGGCTTCCTCCAAAAGCAAGCGATCCAAGAAGGCAAGATGAAACCTTAATGTCTTTCATAATCTAAATTTGAAGTCACACACCATCATTTTTGCAATGTCCTTTTGTTTATGTGTCAGCTCTATTCAGTGTGTGTGTGGGGGGGAACTACACAAAGGCATGAATCACCAGGAGGTGGTCTTAGGGACTGTCTATCAGATTCAAATCATGCAATTTACAGAGTAGATAGGGATGAAATTTTGGATGACCATGGATAATAGGGGAGACTTAGACTTCTGGTGGTGAGTGAGGCAAATTAGGATGTAAGGCATGATGGGATTAGTCCTAATAATATCTTTGAGGAGACTGGCAATCAGTTCTAGTTCTATTATCTTGAATATGTCATTGAATGAAGTCTTTCAGGCAAGTGTTTTTCCAAGAGGTTCCTAGTAATGAGATCTCCGTGATCAGTGGCTGGTTCCCAGGACATCACTGGATAGTATGGCTAAGTGAGGAGTTTGAAGGTACAAAAATAGAAGAGCAGACTGAAACTTCAGCTCCATTCTAATTCTAGCTGTACCAGCCTCTCTCCCAACTGGAAACTGAAGAGCCATTATTGCCCTTAGTTCTTCCAGCAAACACCCCACATCATCTTCCTTTAATTCCATTCTTTTAAAACCCATTTTCAAACTCTTACTTCTTTCCTGGCACAACCAGTGTGTTATTCTTCACCACAAAGGCTCCACTACTCAGTAATTTGAAGCAGTTTTGTCAGAATGACATTAATTATGTCATGATCCATTGAAACCCCTAATGAAAGATATTTTATTGTTGTTGTTGATGTTATTGTTAAGAATGAAATCCAAAGAAACTCCTCTTTTTACAACGAACATGAAAGCCCACTGAATTGAGAAATTCAATAAATAAAGACAGGGGGATTAAGGACAAGTCAACTTTTCAAAAGGATAAAGTATATAGTTTCCAAAACATTCATTTCTGGGTATAGGCTGAAGACCAATATCTTTGCTTGTAACTTGTTTTAGCAAAATTCCAGAATTTAATTATTAGTTTGGTGAATGACCACACCAGACCATTTAGTGTAACATGACAGGCCCTGAAGGGAGTAGTCAGTAATTTGAAACACTAACCATGTGTTTTGTCTAAAAAATTAATACCTGTAGCGTGATTGGAGTGGCATGGTTCCACCAATCAAAACGTAGAAAAAACTTCATGGTATTAATAAAGGCAGCTACTGTTCTGGCTTATGGCAAACATAATAGACGCTTTTTGTTAACTATTTGATATATGCCATTGCTATAGATGGATTATCTAATTTCATCTTCTTGACCACTATTTGAGCTAGATAACAACCAAAGGAGCTAATATTTATTAAACACTCACTATGTTCCACAAATTTTTACTTGTATCATTTGTCTCACTCAATCCTCATAATACTATTATTATCCCTGCGTTAAAGGTGAAAAAAACTGAGGGTTGGAAAGTTTAACAAATACTGACAAAAAATGATGGAAGCAAGATTCAAACTGATGCTTGTGTAACTCTGGTGCTCATATGCTTAACAGCTATACTACCTAAAAAAAGATAGTAAAACCTAATTCATTCTGACTGAATTTGAGGAAGCAGAATATTATGGACTGGATATGGTTAAAGTCTTAATTCCACATGTTTGAAAAAAATTTAGTTCCATTACATAATGTTTAATTACAAACAGGGCCTCCCACTGGGCTGGTCAAGAGAAGTCCCTAAGGATTTATTTTAATGATTAGCAAAATGGATTTGCAATTGTACAGATAGATTTAAAGAACTTGCAAATAACTTGTTAGAAATACAGCAATAGCTACCATTCATTACAGACATTTTTACAACTACAGACCCTGAAATATGTACACTAAGGTATTAGACACCTCTACGTTGCCTACTCAATAATAATTCATCACACCTTCCTCATTTGTTAACAATTTTAGTTGAACTATCCACCCTCCTCTTGTGGTCCTATGTTGCAGGTAAAGTGAGCCCAAGCTCCACCTGAGGGGTGAATCATGATGAAACTAAACCAGTTATAGTGATGCAACTCCCTTGCCCGCTGTTGGCTTGGGCATGGTCATATAGCACAGTCCTAGCCAATAAGGCATGAATAACAGGTTGCACAGGGACTTCTGGGCAGGGTTTTCTTCTTTGTTGATTGAGAGATACATAGGAAGGAAATTATCCTCTCCTCCACTCATCTGTGGGTGATGCCTAGAAGTGCTTCAGACCTCTTATGACAATGAGGAGAGTTGGGCAAGCACCAATGAGGACAGAGAGAAAATAGGAAAATAATCCTAGGGTCATGATGATTTTAAGTTATTAATTCACTGACCCCACCTGCCCTACCTCAAAACTTCTTGCTCCATGAGATAAGACATCTGTGTCATCAGGTAAATCAGGCTTTCTTTTGCAATCTAAAGTTCAAAGCTTCCTAACCAATATATTTATCATCTCTATGATGCTGAGAAGGAAAATGGAGCTCAAGAAAACAAGTATTTTCATGAGTTCACCTCCAGTAAATGACGGGGCAGGATTTATACCTAAGTCTGCAGGATCCCAGAGCCTGTGCTTCACTGTAACACACCAGCTCTCTTTCTACCTTCTGTAGACTCCATTTGTGTTGGAAAACCCCTTTTTCACTGGGACAGTTGAGGGCTGAATGTCTCCATCTGCATGTTCAGAAGGGGACACAGTGATGAGTAAGGAGTCTTTCTAGGTCCCCCATGACACTTTGCCAGTGTACATACATGGAAAGCTTTCAATTCTTTTCTTCAATGTTAGAGATTAAAATGCCTGATGACCTGCCATTGCTTATAGGATAAACTCAAGACTCTTTAACAGTGCCTACAAAGACCTATCAATCTGACCTTTGCTTTCCTCCCTAGCTTCTCCTTTTGCTACTCAGTCAGCCTCATGATGGAGAACCTAAGGCAAGTCTTATTTCACTTCCTCTGAGTACATCTTCCTTCCAGCTTCAGAGCATCTACCAGTTCTGTCCCCTCAGCTTTGACTACACTTACGCTTCCTCCTCTTTACTGGGATATTTCTTGCTCATCCTCAGGTCATAGCTTGACATCACTTCCTGTCCTCTTTTAAGTGTTCTAATTCTCCTTTAATCTCTCACTCACAGTAGTACCTATTAATACCTCCATGTTCGTTATTTAATGTCTGTCTTCCTCACTAAATTGCAAGCTCTAGAATGGCAGAGGCTCTGTCAATACTGTTTACCACTATTTATTTGACTCCTGGACTAGGGGATTGAACTTAAGAAGGCTCCATAAATATTTGTTGAATGAGTGAATGGATGATAAATGAAGAAAATTCTCCACTTCCTGGTTGTATATTGTGTATTGATCATAGTTTGCTTGAATGGGAATCTAGGAGAAGCACTTATATGTTCATTTCCTCAAACTTTAAAAGTTTCCTCAAACTTTAAATATTCTTATTCTCTGCCATGACCCTGTTCTAAACCACCATAATATTTTCCTTGAACTTCTGCAATGCCCACCTTATTAAGCACCTTGCTTTCAGTCATGTCATCCACACTTACACCCCCCAATATACACACAAGTCTATTCTCCACACGACAGCCAAAGTGATATTTTTAAACAATAACCGCATCACATCACTTGCTCACTCTTCAGCTTCCTTTTGCAAGTAGAAGAAGATCCAGTGTCCTTCAAGGCCCTAGGTAATTTGGCTATTTCTGTCTCTCATATGTCATCTCTTACTAGCTTCTCCCTGGTCACAATGTTTCAACGATTTTGGCCTCTTTCCACTCCTCAAACACAATCATAAGTCCCTTTGCTCCTGCCTGGTGTGTCCTCCACCCCAGACCTTTGCATGGCTGCCTAATTATCAGTAGAGGCCATCACCAAGACCCCATAACTAAAGTATCCCTCACCTCTTACAGTCTCTCTGTCATTACTCTATTTTATTTTCTACATGTCTCCCATCACTGTCTGAAAATATATATTTATCTATTGGTTTATATATTTATTGTATGTCTCTACCACTGGAACATAAGCCCCTTGAGGGTATAAATCTTACATCCTGCTATTTATGTGTTTTAATCACTTAGAACAGTGCCTAGAAAACAGAAAGAACTAAATAAATATTTGCCAAATGAATAGATGAATGAGTGCACTCAGAGAGGTGAGTTATTGAACAATCAGATTCAGATTTGGTGAACATGTATTGTGCAATTCAGCAAAAACACCATGTTAGGTATGGAAGCTGAAAATATGATTAGGATCCAATTCTTCCCTTAAAGATCCCAGACAGTGTACGAAGGACAGATCTACAAATGAATATATTCAATATGGTATAAGTACTGGAGTGGATGTGTATTTAAGATACATCTGGTGCCAAAAGGTGGTAGCAATCATGTCTCCTTGGAAGAATCAGGAGAGGCTTCCCAAGGGAAGTCTTGAGGGATGAGTAGGTCTTTTCCAAATGATTTTTAGGATGTTCTCATATTTCAGGCAAAGATAAAAGAGTGTCCAAAGAAGTGTAGTGATACAACAACATTGTGCATTGGGGAAACTGATGGGTTTTCTGTGGTAGGATCACAAAATATGTGAGTGAGGGAAAATATAAGACTGAGCTGGAGAGGAGATAAAGCAAACATCTACTCAGCAATCCTTCCTCCTTCTATAAACTTACCTCTTTCCACTGGGAAAACGCTCTACTCCATATGGTCCTTGTGTGGCCTCTATCAATTATAGCACCCAAGATTTCTGGCTCTAGTGGAGAGGCTATGGTATGTTTCTGGCCATCATATTTCACCAAACCCTTGCATACAGTGATTTGCCAAGGAACAATCAGGGTTCTTCCCTGATATTTTATTTACAGATACCAGGAGAAAGTAGAAGGGTTGGTGTACATGCCCTCCTGCCCCACTTCTCCCACTTCCCCCACTACAAAGAAGGAAAAGAATGCAAGTAATAAAGAGAAACAGAACACAGAGCGAGAGCTTTAGACATAGAAGATCCAGATAGAGAGACAGCATTTGGATTCCTGGAGCCCTTGGAGCCAGCCTCATCTCCTAGACATCCTAGTTATTACATGAACCAGTACATTTCTTTTTGTTTTTACCACTTTGGAATGGATTTCTGGCAATTATAGCAAAAAGAGTTTTAGAAAGCACATTCTCATGTTTAGATTAATGAAAACTATAGGAAGAAAAGATTACATATTCACTCTTGGGCATGCTAAGTTTGAAATGCTGGGAACACCCCAGCACACATGTCCAAGGGGCAGTTAAGCATAGGAGCCTGGTATTCAGGAGAGAGGGACTGCCTAGCAGTATAGATTTACAGTGAGTCCAGATTAAGTTGATTGTTGCAGCTATGGACCCAGATAAAATAATTCATGGAAAGCATAGAGAGTAAGAAAAAATAGAAACCACAGAAGGAACCTTGGGGAATTCTCTCTTGAAGGAACATGGGTGGATGAAGAGGAGACCTTCAAGGCTATTGAGACAGAGTCTGAGAGGGAGGAGAATCAGGAAAGAGTAGACTTCCAGAATCTGGAGGTATAAACAATTTCAAAAAGGATGGTGTGGTTAACAATTCTAAATGATGCAGAAGTGGAACATGATAGGGTCTGTATAAAGTCTTCAGCTTTATTTTTTCAAGTAAGTTCTCTGTCCCTTTCTCTTTTTGCCTTCTAAGACTCCCATTGGGATAGTCTAGGTGATGCAGCAGTAACAAATTAATCCCCAAACCCCATTGGCTTGAGACAATAAAGGTTTATTTCTTATACTCAAGGAGCTGGGGTGACCAAAACTCCCCTATCTTGCAACTGCAGGATATGGAAACTGCAGCATCCCTGGTTACTGGGATGGAGGAAGAGAGAGACTGGCAACCACACATGAGCTTTTCACTGCCTCAGTCTGAGACACACAATGACTTGGCATACCTTTCATTGGCCAGAACTCACCATATGACCCTGTCTACTTAGAAGAAAACTGAGAAATGTAGGGGATACAATGGAATATTGGATTTGGGGAGAATTATTGTCTCTGCCTCAAGGACAAAGAGGTAACTTTTGGGCTTATCTATCAGCAGACCTTTGATGATTTCAAAAAGAACAGATTCACTGGAGCAACGAGGCTGGAAACCAGCTTGGAATTAGCAGATTAATGGAAGGTGACAATGTTACGTGCTTTATAGATTTCCATATAGTTTACCATGTTTAATCTTGGGACAACCCTGTGAGCCAGGTATTATTGTTGCAACTTTACAAAGGAGGAAATCAAAGCTCAGTAAAAGTCACTTAGTGATTCAACCATTAGTTTTTGAGTGTTTGCTAAATGCCAGAACTGAAGATTCAGTAGCCACAAAACAAGGACACAATCCCGACCTCAGGGAGCTTACAGTCTTATAAGTATGCAGCTAAGTATGAAATCCCAACTCTGGAGCATGCTGCAAACAAAAGTCTAAGAAGCTATATGAGAACCTAAAACAAACCTGGTCTCATGGATGGTGATGTTTCCACAGGGAGGTGACAAGTTAGTATTCAGAAGCCAGAGTTCGGAGATAAGAGCTGGGATTGGCACATCTATTCCCCTGACAAAGAGTATGTGCCAGGTGTCATGGCATGCAAGCAGAGCTTGAGGTGCTGAAAGGCTAGTGTGGCTAGATCATAAGCACCCAGGGGAAAGAAGCATGGTGTAAGATTTGACTTAAAAAGTGATAGGGGGCAGAACTGCTCCCATTCCTGTGGGCCAAGTTGAAGATAGTAAAGCCATCTTATTCTTCAGCAGAAGTCTGTTGGCTTGCCTGTCTCTCCAGAAATGTATTGGCCCAAATAACCTGCCAAAGTCACAGAGCAATGCTAAGACTCTAACCCAAGTGCCCCCTGCTCCAAGCCAGCCCTCCCTTCGCTAAACTCCTACCGCCTCTACAGATAAAACAGCACCCAGTTCAGCTGGAGATGCAGGAGCTATTATTAGACAAGATCTGAGTTGGAGGAACCAGGGCAGGTTTTCTTGTCACTGAGTATCCCTCCCACAGAAAATCTCACATGGAATTCATAAATAGATGGCCCCATTTTCTGTGCCATGTGTCATATTTTCTCCCCTCTCCCTGGAGAGAAGGACTCACAGAGCTCTTTAAAAGTCATTTTAGCAGGTTTCAAGGCTTTCTCATTTTCATTCTCCAATTCTCTCAGAAAATGAAGAGCAGTGTCAAGCTGATTTTCCAAGGGTTGCATTTGCGGACATTTGCTCCATTCACCTGCAGCTCTGAAAACATTCAAGCTGAGGTATTGACAATCCTGCCATCAGATTCCACTTGGTCTTTCATGAGTTAAAATCAGTCTGATAAAAACTAGACAGAAGTGCTCAAGGAGCTGGTAGGAGGGAGGATGTGGCTTTTGCTATTGAGATATTTTTGTTTACATGAACTTTTGAGGTAAACATCATCTTTGTCCTTCCCCCCCAGCTCCTCTCCCCCGACACTTATGTAAATAAAGATGAAAGGGAAGGAAAACCCGGTCCTCTGAGTGCAGTGTTGACAGGAGAAGTAACACCAAGGCCGTATTGTCTCTGGAAAATAAGTTTTTCTATTTATAAAACTCTAATAAGTCAGGAATGTGAGGTGTCCCTTCCCCACCCCCAACTTTTGTTTGTAAAAGTTGCGAGTCTCCAGACAGCTGTCCTTTAGAGGAGGGATGTGACTTCTGCCCCTGCCTCCTCCTAGACACTTACCTGGTTTTCTGCTCTAGCTTCTCAATCATACCCATGAATTCAAATATCATTCTAATACGAATTTTACAGAAGACATTTTTCTTTGGCAAGAAGGCTTCTGAGAAACAGCTTTGACTCACACACACAGCCACCAAGAAAATAAATTTTTAAAGGGGTAACACTTGAACTTGTATTTATTTATTCAAGAATTAAGCCACGAGGGCCTGTGATATGACTGTGTTGGTTAATTACAGCATTTCCCAGTGGAGGGCTCTGAGGTTGGGCTGCTTGTGTTCTGATTCTGGGTATTAGTTATTAACCGTTTAGCAATAGGAATATGAGGAAGTTGCCGAAACTCTGTTTCCTCAGCAGATGGTCTTGGAGGTAAATAAGACAATTCAAGGAAAAAGCTTAGCGCAGTGCCTGGCATGGATTAGCTCTCAGGACTTTGGCTATTAGGGGAGTGATGCAGTCTTCAGAACATATTTTTTTCCTACCATTTCATTGTCTTTACCAACTTTCCTTTTTAGTCAACATTAATTTTTAGCCAATATTAATTGAGGACCTAGATAAGCTCATTAAATGAATGAATGAGACTTGGGTCCCAGCCCTCGGTAGCTCCCAGCTAATCTGAGTGCTCGGATGGGTAATCAAAGACCAGATAAGTCAGAAAGAGAAAAACAAGTATCATATAATATCGCTTATATGTGGAATCTAGAAAAATGGTACAGATGAACTTATTTGCAAAGCAGAAATAGAGACACAGGTGTAGAGAACAAATGTATGGGTACCAAAGCAGGTAGGGGGCTGGTGGTATGACGTGGGAGATTGGGATTGACATTTATAATTTATACACTATTATGTATAAAATAGATAACTAATGAGAACCTACTGTATAGCACAGGGAACTCTACTCAGTTTTCTGTGGTGACCTAAATGGGAAGGAAATCCAAATAAGAAGATGTATATGTATATATATAGCTGATTCACTTGCTGTACAGCCAAAACTAACACAACATTGTAAAGCAGCTATACTCCAATAAAAATAAATTAAAAAAAAAAAAAAACAGAAAGGATGCATTTCTTCCTCTGCCTCTTCCCACTCTCAGAGGAGAGTTCTCTTGGAGCCCTCATGAGCATCCTGATGTTTCATACACTCTGCCCCCAAAGCTGAAGCAGCCTCCTGTTCTGTGAGCACCGTGGACAGGTGGTGAGCACATTCCAGGCAAAGATAAGGAGGGCACCCATCGTGAAGCCAGAAAGAACAGTGGGTACGAGGACGGTGACGTCAATTAGCTGCTGTGCTGTTTTCCCTCCAGCGAGAGAACCACTTGGAAGGTCCGTTCTTGCCCAGCTGTCTCTGAAGTGACTGGGGAAAGGGAAGGGACAGACAGCGGAAGCCTCCTGTCACCAGATTATTTATAGTCCTCTTCCCTCCTGCCGGCCCTGGCCATGCCCTCTGTGCTCAGCTCACTCGATAGAGTGCTGATCCAACAGGGCCAAGCAGTGCTACGGGCAGGAGCCACCTTCCATCCTGCCAGGCAGGACCAGGGCTCTGAAGCACCCCGGGCTGGGCACTGCCAGGAGAACAGCCCGTGTGTCCCTGTTCCTGTGCCTCTAGGGGGAAAGAGCTACAGAACCTCTTGGAATAGGTCCCCTGTGGAGTGCTCCCCCCTGCACCACCTCCACTCCGGTTCTTGGTCCTCCTTATTGCTCTGTGTTTTCTTTTGTTCATATCTCCTGCTACTATTACTTTAAAAATAGAAGAAAGAAGAGGAATGGAACATAACAAAGAGCTTGAAGGCTGTTATGTGCAGAACTTTGGGCCAGCTGCCCTGAGGAATCAGACCATAACAACTGAGGCATCTTGTGTGGCCCGGGTCCTGCAGTAAGACACAGAGACACGGGTGAGCTCATGCCAGGCTTCACTCTCTCTTTCTCCTTCTCACTCACATACAACACAGGTTTCCAATGAGACAAAGTCTCAGTCACCCTTATTTTATTCACCCCCCCTCCCCAACCTTGAACTCTCCCACCCAATCCCCCTTGACAGGGTCTCTCCCTCCTACTCTCAGCAGCTTCCACCCCAAACCTGCTGCTCCATTTTCCTCTTCCAGCATCACCTGACCCCCAGCAACTTGACTCTGCATTTCTTTCTAAACCAGATCCCAGCTCAGCCCTGAGATGGCCTTTGTTTCTACCAGGTGTAGGAGCTCCCCACCCCTGAGATCCACCCAGGCTGGCCCGGAAGAGTTTCCCCAGACGTCAGGAGCAGGGCACAGAGCAGTGAGGCGTGGTGAGACATAAGTCCTGGTCAGAAAACAGCAGCTAACTGATGTTCATAAATGTGATAAGGACCACACTCAAGGGAGTGGTTAAAGTGTGTTTCCCAAAGTGTGGTCCTTGTGCCACCTGGGTCAGGATCGCTAAAGGTACTAATTAAAAGAACACATTCCTGGATCATATTCTTCAAACTAAGGGATCAGTATCCACATTTCTAATATCGCACAGTATAGTATTCAGGATTAATAAAATCATGTCTGTAAGCTCCCTAGTATGAGATATGGCACAAATTAGATGCCCAGAAAATGGTAGTCCTTTGTTTTTGTATACTAGAAACACACTATATTGAATGATTTCATTCCTTCCTTCATTCAACACATATTTATTGAGCTCCTAGTCTACAGAAGGTACATCATTGATGTGGGGGATACAATGGTTCTTGCAATGGCTGTGGTCCTGACCAGCAATATGGTCTAAGGGGAGATATAAGTAAGTGAAGGGATTATTAACACTGTGTAATTGATGCTGAGCCATAGGAAAAGCGAGGTATTGTGTACAGATAAGGTATCAGAGTGTACCAGGTCAGCAAAAAACAACAGGTGCAAAGACCCAAAGGAAAGAATGGGCATGGCATGTATGACCAAGGAGATAAAAAGGATTGGAGAAATAGGAGGGGCCAGTTCACAAAAAGCTGAGTAAGTCATGCTGTTTACATCTTCCCTTATTCTAAGGGAGCCACTGATGTGTTTTAGAAAACTTACTCTGATAGCCAGGTGGAGAAGGAACTGACTGTAAAACCAGAGGCAGGGACCCTAGGAAAGAGGCTGATGACCCTGGTAAAAGATGATGGTGGCTGTGGGCACAGAGGAAAACAGATTCCAGACATGTTCAAGAAGCAGAACCTACAGAACCTGTGATTGATTGGATTGTAGGTATGGAAGTAGTATTTTAGGATCAGTCAAGCTGTTTCCCAATAATCAATCAGAGTGAAGGCTCCACATTTTCTCCTTAACTATTGGTTAAGGCTGACCTGTATTTAAAAATGCAGATAGTGTATTTAACAGGTTTAACAAATCAATCACTTTGTTAGCTCAGTTTCTTTGTAGTTAGATCACAGTTTTGGAATTTTGGAGGAATTATATTAGAATTTTTAATTTTGGCTTTTGGGGCTTGGGTTTTCTATCAATATTAATTCCAGATCAAACTTCTTAGAACATCTTCAGATGCAATAATGAACTTTAACCACTTGATGGCCACGTTTCAAAATCCTTTATCTTACTTCTCCACCTCTGGCAATTTTCTATCTATTCCAATCAATTGTCTCTGGGACTAAATAAATCTGCTCTTTTCTGTTTTAGTAGAATGTCCATTCTTTCATCCACAAGATATGAGTCTGAAATTGTACTAGATCCATAGTAGATCTTCACTAAAAATATTTAATAAACAAATGACCAAATGAATGGATATCAGTGAAAATCTGGTTTGCAAATACTTGGGACAGTTTGAAGCTTCACTATGTTCCATACCTTTGAAATTCAGATAACTACTGTTTCATACCAAATAAAGAAGTATTATAATAGAGAGTTTATAAAATGGTTTGGATGCATAGATAGCAAAATAGCATTATAACATATTAATAGAACCCTTAATAAAAGAAGAAAATATTTCCTTTCATTCCTTGTTCATATGCAGTACTAGTTCTAAAGCTTGCCTATTGTTTTAGTTAAGTGTGTGCATGGTGCTTTTTATCACTTAACATTTAACATAAGCATATATGTTTGATAATAATTTCCACCATGTAAACTCATTATTGAGGAGATAAGCCAGCATGTTTTTGGTCATGTCCTTTCCATCACATATTAAGTCATTTCTGAACTTCATGACTATAATCATGCTATAAGTAACATTTCCTAGAGACACAGTCCCAGGACATTTAGAGTAAAATATGCTTTTCTGAGAGTGAAACATTAAGAGGTATAATAGATTTTACTATGGGTGTGTCATCGTCTTACAGATGACAGTATTTATCTATTGAAAAGGACCAGCTATGGAGGCTTAGAGAAAAAGAAAGTCACATCTAAGCACTATTGATAGAAGAGGTATCCTCAACAAGAAGACTTTGAGTAGTTCCAACCTCACTAATAGGGCCACACCTAAAGTGGAAATGGACATAAGAGTTTGCAGCTAAATTGCCTTTGAATATGCAAGTCCCAATGAGGAAAACATTCACAACAGAATTTTAGTCTGATAGTAAATATTCAATTTTTCTAGCTCTATGTTTTGATTTCATACTCATCAAGTAAATTTCTGGTTGGAATTTGATTTTCCATGTAGGTCTGCCTTCAGGGAAGGAACAGGCCCCCCTGCTACATTTTCTAGTATTTTTAGCCCTTCTTCCAGGGATCTCTCATTCTATTGCTTCTCATGCAGTTTTCTACAGCAAGAAAATATCCAAAAAATAACGTACTTTGAGTTTTTCTGATCACTATGACAGTAATTTCACCCTGTAAATAAATTACTTGACATCATAATTGTATACATCAATCTCATGAGCTCAGCTAATGTGAGATGAACCTAAGAGATGGATCTGTTCGTGATATACTAACAAAATCAGGTCTGAACCTGTAAGACTCCGAGTCAGATGCTAGACTATATAAATTCACCAAGATATTCATTATACTCTGTCCCATTTCTGGACACACAGCTTGCCAGCCTTATCTCCTGGTGGGTGCACATTAATATGACCACTGGTGTTGGGCATGAGTGTGTATAGTTTCTAGAGGAACTCTTGTGTTAGTCAGAGGCAGGTTCAAATTTTGAAGAACTTGAAGTTCATACAATTTGAAGGGAGAGGATCTTTTTAAGAAAAATAATACAAACTTATGAATTCAAAATTAAGTAGGCAATTAAATATTTATTCAGAAATCATGTTATAGGCTTTAAAAATCTGACCAGTAACATGTATATCACGATAATTTAACATCTGTATTAATCAACTGTCTGCTATATCTCTATAATAATTTCTCTTACTTTTTTGGCAGTAGGTTTTTTAAACACCTGTTCATATGACAGTGATTTTTTTTCTATGCAGGGAATGATAAATATAATTCAGTCCTTCTTCTAGCATGATTGAATCATTGATACTTTAGAAAAATTTATTTTACCTCACTACTGGTTATTGGAAATGTCTCCTTTATAATATATGTATTCAATGCTATAAATTTCCCTCTAAACACTGCTTTTGCTGCATCCTAAATTTTTAAAAGTTGTATTTTCATTTTCATGTTATGGTTGCTTTTAATAGATACTCTTTTTATTTTGGTTTTCTGATTTCCATTATGTTTTGTGAAGTTTATCCTGTTTGAGGTTTGTTACAATTCCTGGACTTGAAGTTTGGTGTTTTAAAAAATTCTGGGAAATTCTTTATTTTCTCTTGAAATATTGTCTTTATCCCACTCTATTCCTGGAATTCGTTTTGGTAAGACCTTTCTTTCTGGAATTCAAATTTAAATATTTGTTTAAATATTGCTTTATCTACTGTCTCTTAACCTCCGATTCACATTTCCCAACATTTATTTCTCAGTACTGCGTTTTGGATAATTTCTTTGTATCTGTCTTTTCATTCACTAATTTTCCATTTGGCTGTGTCTAATTTTCTGTTGAGGTTTTAATTTCAATTGCCATGGTTTTAATTTATAAAAGTTCTATTGGTCTCCTTTTCAAATATGTTTGGTCGTATTTTAAGTCATTTCTTGTTCATATTTCAAATTTCTCTTTTATTTCTTAAATGTAGCATTTGTATTCTGTGTCTGATAATTCCAATGTCTAAAATACTTGTGAGCCCAATTCAGCTATTATTATTACATCTGCTGACATTTGCATAATGCTTTGTCTCTATGTGTCTTTGTGATACTTGCCTGTGAGTTGCTCATTTTCCTTGGAACTTATCTGGGGATTTTTAACTTTAAATACTAGATTGAAGTTATGTTTCTCCAGAGAGAAAAATATATATATTTTTTTTAGATAATTGCCTGGCAGCACTATCAACCTGTACCAACTCAAATACAGTTACAAACTTGAGGTTTTACATATCACATAGATATCTTTAATTTGGACCACAAATCTTCTGGCTTGTGGTTGGAAATTTTACGAGGAATTTTTTTTTCCTTTCCACTCAGTGCTAAAGTAGAGACCAACAAGTTTTCTGGCAGTCCTCTTATATTCAGCAGGTTTTTTCTCGCTTATTTTAACAAAGAAGATGTAGTCTTTTCAGGTGCTAGCTTTTTATGGCAATATTCTACTAGGCAATCTATCTGGCATGGGCCCTGGGTTTTATCTTCTGTTCCCTGCATTCTATATAGTTGTCAGAGTGAAAGCTCCCATTCTCCTGTGTCCAACAGAAGACTTCAGCATAAAAGCTGCCCTTGTTTCTTTCTTACCTTCCAGGTTCCTATTCTCACTTAATTTTTGGTCTTTTCCTGTTCTTTCTTATAGTTTCAGATCCATGATGTTCTTTAAAAGCTGTTTTTAGATTTTATCCAGCATTTCAGTTGTTTAAATCATCTAGCATTGTGCAGAAATGAGTTATAGCAAGCCTGAGACTGCCATCCTTACAAAGTCCTATTTGCAAGACTGTTTAGCTGGTGTCTGGTGGCTACCATCATTCCTAGAACTGATAAGAGTAGTTCTCTGTGCCTAAAACTATTTATATAAGAAATGTGGTTTATGCTGAGCAGCTACTTTCTTTCTGGGAGCCTGGAATTTTGGTCTAAGGTATGCGGAGAGAGCCTACATGATCAGCTGCCAAGAAAAACTCAGCACCAAGTCTCTAATGAGCTTCCCTGGTAGACAACATTTTGCAGGTGTAGTCATAACTCATTCTTTGGGGAATTAAGCACTCCACTGGGAGAGGACTCTTGGAAGCTAATTCCTGGTTTCCTCTGGACTTCTTCCCATGCATCTTTCCCCTTGCTGATTTTGCTTTGCATCCTTTCACTGTAATAGGTCTTAGATGTGAGTACAACCATATGCTGAGTCCTTCGAGTCTTCCTAGTGAATCATCAAACCTGGAGGTAGTCTGAGGACTTCCAACACACCCATACTGACAGAAAATCCCCCAATATACCATCTTTAAAAAGATTGTGCTCCATCTAATGATTGAAAATCACTGTAATCTAGAGATATTAATTTAGTAGTTATATTATTGGGTTGGCCAAAAAGTTTGTTCGGATTTTTCCATAACCTCTTACGGAAAAACCCAAACAAACTTTTTGGCCAGCCCTATAGTTTGCTAGGACTGTCATAACAAAATACCATGGCCTCTTCTTCCTCCTACTAGCCTTCTTCTTTACTGTAAATTCAAGGTAAGTTTCCACTTTTTATTTGGCACAACCAGTATGCTCAACCCTTATGCTGGAGCTCATAAATACCACATTTTGGTAACAGAAATTGTACGACAAAAAGTCTTTCCATTATCAAGTAAGTTTGGGAAGTGCTGATAAATAAAGTTGAATGGATTTCTTCAGCGTAGAAGTGCTTGGAGCTTTCAGTGCATTAACCTTTAATAAAAAGAGATGGTAAGCCGTGTTTTCAAAACTTAATTCACCTCAAAATCCTTCTTTGCCTTACAATATCTATTAACCTAACTTAGGACACTAATGTTCCTGAGGCACAGTTTAGAAAATGCTGTAATAAAAATTTGCCTCCTGTCTTTAGAAAAGCCTTAGGTGCTTAAGTGTTTTCTTTGCTTGTTTTGTTTATTGGCTTGAGTCATATTTAGCAACTATCTTTCAAGCTACCTCAAAATCATTAGAGCTTTAAATCATACTGAAATGCCCAGATTTACTTTCAGGAGGAGAAGCCCACAGTGCTCTTAAGCTAAAGATGTCTCAGGCTTAGCAGGAAATAGTTATGTGCCTTCTTGGGGTAACAAGTGATTTGTTCCTGGCAACTTCAATATTCTCATCTCTGGAATGGACCTAGTAAAACTTACTTACTACATGGCAGTGATTTCAAATAAAGCCATTTATGTGAATAGATCTTGAAAATTAGTAAGCAACATTCATGTGTAAAAAATAGTAAATCTACAGATCTCCTCTTTCTTAAAACTTGGGAAGAAATGACATATAAATTAGAAATAAATTCATTGATTATTTAATAATCAACCAATCCTGCTGCTTGGGAGAAGGTTTTTTTGATACCTTCTTGGGATGGAAAGAGGATTTTAGTAGATTTCTTAAAAGGTCACCCAAAATGCTCTTGGGAGGATTTACAAAATGCTCACATCTCCCATTATGATTACTGGATCAGGGGTTCCCCAAGGATTTCTTTTCCATTGGTCGCATAAAAGGCCAAAGTACTCTGGTGGCTGCACACAAGAAAGTCAATTGTCTATATTGCCCTTGATATTTAGTCAGTAGATTACTGCCTTTTCATTCCAAAGAACTTCCCACCATAATTGTCATGGTCTCCTATTTTGGAACATTTTAATTGTCGTGTTGGAACACTTTGGAACATTTGGGCCCTCAGATAGTATTTACTAAGTATAAGTCATTCATTTTTCGATTTTATCTATTAACCCTATAACTGCTCATCAGCCATCACTAACAACCCCCCTATTAAAAGCAAATAAACCCAACTTCCAATTTGCTTGGGCAGACTTATCTTGGATAAACATTCAGTTCCTGTTAGAATTTTTGAAATCTTGAACATTGGCACTTCCAGGAACTCCTCCTGTTTGTTTGAGGACACAGGCTCAAACAACTCTCCATGGTCTGTGAGTTGGTGAAGAGTAACTATGGTGTCGAAGAGGAGTACGAGTTAAACAGTGGACAAATAAATGAATGGGACTCTCTACCATAATTCATGCTTGATATATGCTATGTTGGCAGCATTCATCTTATGCTCTGGATCCATTCATTTTGACCATAGATAGAATGCACCTCCAGGGTGGTACTCAAACCCACTGTAGGAGATAAAGACAGGCCTCTTGAAGCAAGAGCAAAGCAGGCTAATTCCATGGCTGGGTCCCAGATGTTAGAGCTAGAAAGAGCACATGCCTGGAAGGAGAGTAGGCAGGACTAAAATCACCAGTGAAACCTACCTGCCATCAAGTTCAAAGAGTGTGTGCAGAAATAAGATAGGTAACAAAGCCAAAATGTCAAGAGCCAGACACAAACAGGAAGAAAGAAATGAAATGAAAAAACCCAGAACATTTTCAGATAATAGCAAAAAGTCACTTTTGTTGAGCACCAGTGATACGGTGGATGGGAAATCTGACCAGTTTTAAGACTGAGAGCCAGGACCAAACAACAGACACTGTGTTTACCTGTCCATACCTCTTTCCCTGTGCTGTACCTGCTCAGGGAGTGATGCTGGATTTGCTTAAAGTACAGTAACTTCCCAAGAATGCCTTCCTCTATCAGTTAACACTCACTCCAGTCTCAGAATCATACCCTATGGAAACAGCCACACACAGTGTTAAACCAAAAAGCCACAGGGTTGCATTGCCCCCACCCCTCTCCAAACATGAAATATGAGCAGGCTTCTATGCTTAAATACAAAACACTATTATTAACTTGTTCTCTCACATGAAAAGAGGAAATGGTTTGAGACGAATCTGATTCAAGAGGCAGCTGAATACGAGATGGTAGGAAGACTTGCAGGAAACACTGATGTGAAATTCAGATGAAAAGCCCCAAATGCTCTGATTTTTCTGATCTGGTATTTATTTGAGCCAAAGTATTAAAGCCAGCAAACAGTGTAAACGCGATCATCTCCAGCACCTCACATTTCACGTTTGTGTAGTAGGTCAATGAATGCTCCTACCTGTGTCATCATGTTTGGATTTGTAGGCAGCCTTGTGAAATAGACAGGGAAGGGATTAGTTATCACATCATGTCATGACCACAGCAAGAATGAGGAGCTGGCTATAAAGGAGGTTTGTGAGTTCATATTTCTCATTTCTCAGCAGCAGAGCTCCCCTTCCTGGTCTGGAATGTCAGAGGGAAAAGTTGGCATCAATTCTTGGGCCTCTACTTCCCACGGCAATCCCCATCCTCATCTTAGCCCCAGTGCAGCTGTCTGCTGTGCTCCTCTCCCACAGCTGGAATTTGTTCAGCCCTTCTCAGAGATGAGTCAGAATGGATCAGTGGTGTCAGGACACCCTGGCCATAAATGGGGGACAAACCCATCTGAATACCCTGTGAGAAAGCTCAGCTGCTACCTGATGTCTGTTCTGCAGGGCCCACAGGTGCTGTGCATTCTTGTACCCCTCTCCCATCCTGGGCCCTGGCCCTCAAAGGGGTTCCATCTAATATCTTCAAGAGATGCCAGCTGCCTGGGATTTGCTCCATGCTTGGTTAGTGACAGTCCCCAGATCTCTGGGGTATGGGGTTTTGCTGCTGTTCTCTGATTCTTAAGTTCTGTAGAATGTATGGAGCCCTTCAACTCAGTGCCCAGCATTGGCCCTGGGTCTGTGTATCCCTGCTAGGTCAACGTCCCCACGGGATGGAGAGCTCTTTGGACTTTCAATGCTCATTGTCCCAAAACAGAACTGCTCTGCTACCATTCAGATTTGGTCTTGAATTACCAGCCCCTCCTCTGGAGAGACAGGATAAAGCTTTGTTCCTGCTCCCCACATTTCTATTAGCTCTTGCCCCATCCTAAACTTGGTCTTCCCTTTATTTCTTCATGTTTTTCAAACTGGAGAATTGTTTAGATCCATTTAAAATGGAAAGGGTTTTCATTGATCCTCTATAATGTCTTAAATGATTTCAGTATTAACATGAGTATAAGGTTTTAAAATACTAATTTATGTTCCTTATCAATAAGCTAATCTCTCTCCCTTGAATGTCACCTGCCACTAATACTTTATTGGAAGGTTAGGGTAAGGAAGGAGGAAGATATGATGTAGGAGAAAAAGAAGAAAAACCCAAGGCCAGTCTCTTCTGGCTTTAGCAATGCTTGCAGACGACACAGACAGATAAGAAGGGAAAAAAACAAAACCATCACCACTAACAAAACCCAGTCTATTCAGCCCCAAGAGGTTGTGGGAAGAAGGGAAAGGCCAGGGAGGAGTGAGGGTGGGGAGGATATAGCCCCATTTAATATTTGGGATTTCAGAAAGAAATCACTTTTCAGGCTGCCCTACACCACCTTGGGGGTGAATAAATCAAAGGTAACTTGGTTTGAAGTGAGCAGTGGTTCTCAAAGTGTGGTCACCAGACCAGCAGCATCACTTGGGAACTTGTTAGAAATGTAAATTCTTGAGCCCCACCACAGACCTGCTGTAGTCATTGTGTTTACAGCTCATATATAACTATAAATGCAAAACAAATTTTAAAAATTCATATTAAAAACATTAACAGAATGTGGTAGATACTGTTTTCCTCGGTTCAACCATCATTTTTCTCTGTTATCATAACTGTGAAATCTTTGGTAACAATCTTAGAAGTTCATAATTTTAACAAAGTTCAGTACCAATTTTTAGAAATCTACCCTATCACAAGGTCATGAAAATATTCTACTCTCTCATCTAGAAACTTTACTGTTTTACTTACAATTAGATCTGCAATTCATCTGGAATCTATTTTTGTACATGAGAAAGGGACTGAGTTTTTTTTTTCTTCTCTGGATATCCAATTGACAGCACATTGTTTGTTGAAAAGTCTATTTTTGTCCCCACTGCTCTGCAGCACCATTTTTGTCATCAATTGAGTGTTGATATATGTGTGGTTCTATTTGTGAGGTCTCTTTATTGTTCCACTGAGTTAATTGTCACTCTTGCACTAGTATGTACTGTCTTAATTGTTGTGATTTTGCAATAAATCTTGATATCAGATATAGTAACTCGGCTTTTAAAAAAATTATTCCTCTTCAACATTGTCTTGGCTACTCTTGGCCCTTTGGATCTCCATATGAAAATTACAGTCACCTTGTCAATTGCCACCAAAAAATATTTTCTTGGCTATTCTTAGGCCTTTTTATTTCTAAGAGAATTTTTAGGATTAGCTTGTCAAAAACGAACAAAAAAACAACAACAAAATCTCTTGGGATTTCAATTGAGATTGCACTGAGTCTATAGATCGATTTGTGTAGAATTGATGTCATTACAATATTAAATATTGCAATCCATGAAAATGGTATATCCCTTCTTTATTTATGTCTCCTTCATTTTCTCCAAACAAAAACAAAAACATGGCATTCTGTATAGAGTTCTTACTCATCTTTTGTTAGATTTACACCTAGCATTTGATCTTGTTAATACTATCATGAATAATGTAACGCTTTGGACTTCATTGTTATATAAAAATACAGCTAATTTTTGCATATTGACAATGTATCTAAAGTTCATTAATTCATTATAATAGTTGGTGATTCTTTTGTATGTACATACATAATCAGGACATCTGCAAATAATCACTATTTAGTTTATTTTCTGATTCTATTACATTTATTCTCTTGGCTTTCGTAGCTGTCTAGGACTTTCAATACAGTATTAAGGAGAAGAGTAAATTCCTTTGTCTTACTCAGCATCTGAGAGGGCAAGCTTTTGTTACATCTCCTTTTAGTATATAGTAGATTACTGTGGATATTCTTTATCAAATTAAAGATGTTTCCCTTTATTCTTAGTCCACTAAAAGTATCATGAATGGATCTTGAATCTTATTGTTTTAAAATGATCATATATTGACTTTTTTTCTTTATTTTTGTATGTCTGGTTTCTTTTACATAATGCTTTGGAATTTCATTTATTTATTGGTTACATGTTATCAGTGTTATTTTGCTGAGAAGTGTGCATTATGCATACATAGTTCTTTATTGATTCTCCTATTGATGGGCATCTGAACTATTTCTAGTTTGGGGTTATTATGAACAAAGCATCTATGGATCCTTGTGCAAGACTTTTTGTGAACATATGTTTTCGTTTTTCTTAGATAAATACCTTGGATTGGAAATTTTCCTTTTCCTTTCAAACCTTTCTATCCTTATATATAAGGTATTTCTCTTGTAAACGCCATAAAAGCGGTTCTATTTTTTTCATTCAGTCTGTTCATATTTGTCTTTTAATTGGGAACTTAGTTCAAAACTAATGTAATTACAGGTATATTTGAGTTTAAATTTATCATCTTTCTATGTGTTCCACCTCATCTCTTTTGATTTTTCTCTGCTTTCTTACCCACTCATGGATTTATTTTTTAAATTTTTATTTCATCTGCTCTCCAATTTAGCTTGCAATCTTTTCTTTCTTTTACTGTTCTTTTAGTGTTTACCTTCAAGATCACAACATATGGTTTTGATTTGTTAATATCTAATATGAATTAGTACTACTTTCCAGACAATACAAGAACTTTAAACAAACTAATCCCATTTCCCCTTGCCCCTTCCAACTTACGTGTTTTTATTGCCATGTGTTTTGATTCTGTTTGTTTATAATTCTGTCATGTGTGTTACTATTGTTTTACACCGTAAGTTTTCACTCACTTATTTGCCTTTTCTATTGTTCTTCATACTTTTTGCATTTCTATGCCTCTATCTGGAATCCTTTTCCTGCTCTCCAAAGAACTTTATTATTTCCTGTAGTGGGATCTGCTGATGGTCAATGTCAGGCAGTTATTTTCTTTTTATAAATTTATTTATTTTATTTATTTATTTTTGGCTGCTTTGGTTCTTCATTGCTGTGCGCGGCTTTCTCTAGTTGCAGCCAGCGGGGGCTACTCTTCTGTGTGGTGCGCGGGCTTCTCATTGCGGTGGCTTCTCTTGTTGCAGAGCATGGGCTTTAGGCACGCGGGCTCAGTAGTTGTGGCGTATGGGCTTAGTTGCTCCGCGGCCTGTGGGATCTTCCCCGGCCAGGGCTTGAACCCGTGTCCCCTGCATTGGCAGGCGGATTCTTAACTACTGCGCCACCAGGGAAGTCCCAGTTATTTTCTTTTAACTCATGGCACTTATCATTCCACAATCTTCAGGCTTCTGTTTTTTGTTCTGTTGAGTCAGCTGCCAGTTTTATTTTTATTGATTTGAAGGAAATATTTCTTTTTTTCTCTGGTGGTTTTAATCTTTTTTTTCTGTTTTTATATTTCAATCGTTTTATTATGATCAATGTAGATTTATTTTATTTGTATTTATTCTGCATGGGATTCATAGTACTTAATTGAATCTGTGGCTTGATGCTTCTATAATTTCAGAAATCTCAGCCATCATCTCTTCAAATATTGCTTCTTTCCATTGTCTCTCTTCCCTCTTTTGGGGGTTCCAGTTACACTTATGTTAGACTTTTATACCATGCCCATATATCTCTTGTGCTGGTTTTTAAAAAAATTTTGGTAGCTTTTATCCTTTTCTCTCTATATACTTTAATCTCTATCTTTTCTTCTGATCTATCTTAAGTTTTACTAATCAGAATTCATCTCTAGCTACAAAACACCCCTCAAATCTACAAGTCAGTGTACCAACATATTTTAGTTCGTGTATCATGCCCTTTGTGCCTCTGTCACACTGCCCTCTATCCAGAATGGTCTTTCTGCTCTTGTTCATCTATAAAATATAAACACATCTTTCAATTTTGTTGTCTAGTATCATCCTCTCCTCCATGTTGTTTTTCTTGACCCTCCCCAAACAGAGCCATGCACTCATATATCCCCAACTTGACTTATACAGATCAGCCTAGGACCTGCCCAACACTTCATGCACGTATATGTCTACACCTCTATCTCCCACCAGTAGACTGGGAACTCCTGTGCTTTATTCAGCTTCAGATCTAAGATCCAGCACACGAATAACAATAAGTACATTGATGCTGAATGAATTAGTATAATGTACTCAACTCTGGTTACATATTAGAATCACTTTAGGGGCATGTGTTCTGAAAAATACAAATATATCAAACCTAGAGGTGGGATCTGGGCATCAGAACATTTAAAAAACCATTATGGATGATTCTAATGTGTAGCTTGGGTTGAGAATTGCTGAATTAAAGAATCTGCCTCAAAAATGTGATTTCATGGTGTAATGGGCTGAGAGCTGAAACGGTTTCCCTATGAGGAACTAGAATATGTACATGTCAGGGTAATGCATTTGGGTGCAGCAGTCCATGGATGCACAATACCAGGAACCCTAGTGGAGACTCACTCTGTGTGTGAGTGAGTGTATGTGAGTGTGTGTGTGTGTGTGTGTGTGTGTGTGCAGGAGCACACATGTGTTTAGGAGGTGAGAGTGAGAAAAGGAATCTCCAGAGTCACAGAAGTGACAGCCTGGGACTCTAATCCAGGTGCTCAAGTTGGTAAATAATCTGAAGAAAACTCCTATCTTCTATGTCCCTCTGCAACAGTGAAAGTCAAGCAATATTGGCAGACCATCCCTATCTGTTAGTGGGAAGGTGCCTGGTCCCCATTCATTCTAGGACTTTAGGGAGGCAGAGGTAGACTGATAAAGGCACCACAGGGTAAAGGGAAAACCTGATGACAGGGCTTAGATGAAGCTGTCAGCACTCCTGCCCCAGTTCAGACCTCTCACTGTGATGATGTATGCACTCCTCCAGTTGTCATAGAAACTGGATCTTTCTTCCTGACTCCCATTCCCTTTGCTGTGTGTTTGGTTTCCCATTTTTTAATGAAATTAGGTATGCAGTGAAGTGTGCACACTCCCTCCCACACGACCCTGCCCCTCCCAAACAAAAGCAGTTCAGGATCGTCTTGTGCCTCGTCAGATGTGTGGGCTATGGTCTCCTCCTTCCACCATCTGGAGGCTGCTCCCTGCTCGGCACCAGCGGTTAAGAGTCTGACACCAGCAATCTACAAGTTCAAATGCATGAGCTATTTTTGGATTCTCAGATCAGGCACAGGACAGAAAAATGGATTAATAAAATATAGAAAGTAAGGAGAACATTCTGTGGACCCAAAGTGGGTATTTGTGATGTGCTATAATTATTGGGAAGTGACCCTAATTGGAGAAAAAGGAAAGCAGCCCTGCACTGATATCAAACTGAGCTTAATAGAGTGTTAATGAGGCCACCATATTTATAATATATTTCAGTTGTTCTCTTGGCAAGAATTTGAGTCTCCAGTTATATTCCCTAGTAGTGTCCTGAATCTTGTTCCTTAGTGTCTTCTGAACTGTTTATTAATAATTTTTGTATGAAGAAGAGATTTTAGGAAACAAAGTAATTACTTGATTCTTTGCTGCTCTCAGTTGTGAAGCCTAAGATAAGACTGTAGTATTTTATAAAAATTTATTTAATGAATGATTTTCTTTCTCATTTCTTCTTCTAGGGTGGTAGGGAGTGAGGAGAAGTTTCTCTCTTTACAAACTAGTAGAGGTCAGGAAGGGGGGTTGTCTGTGGGGTTTCTGAATTATGTCTCTGTCACTATGACTTCTACTGATTAAGCAACCCTTCTTCAAGATCCATCTGGAGCCAATTTTATTCTTCCTGCTCTATAGAGAGGTATAGAAGGGAGTGAGGAGAAGTTTCTCTCTTTACAAACTAGTAGAGGTCAGGAAGGGGGGTTGTCTGTGGGGTTTCTGAGTTATGTCTCTGTCACTATGACTTCTACTGATTAAGCAACCCTTCTTCAAGATCCATCTGGAGCCAATTTTATTCTTCCTGCTCTCTATACCTCCCCATCTAAGCCTTATCCAATGAATAGACTCTTATCCTCTCCCTCTCCTTATTTATACTGCACTTGCCTACACCAGAAGTTTCTGAGACCAACCTCAGAGGCAAGACAATGTTTGCTAGAGAAGGTAGATATGCTGAATCTAGTAAGTTGAATGCCCTGGGAGGGCCACTGTGAGTTAGGTATGTTAGATATGTTTTTGTTTTACCCATCAGGTAACACATGCCTGTAGGAACCATGGTGACCATTCCTACTTCCACTGAACACATCTAAGGTCTTTCATTTGTCAGCCTTCATTCAAGATCTTAGGTCTAAATCACCTTGCCCTTAGCCCTTTTGGTCCAAGCATGTCACATGCAACAGGTCAGGATGCACTATTATCAAAATTATTCCTCCACCCAGGCAATCTGTGTCCCTGGAAAATTGCTGAATTTACTTCAAACTGTGTAGAAATCCATTTTTAGTATCTTGACAGAAACTCCTTTGGGTGGGACACTTAGTGAACTTAGAAGTCAAAGAGATGCTCATTTCTTTGTTGAGTGAGAATTTTTATTCGCTTGTAAGAATTCTAAAGCCAGTAAACCAGCTCTTATTAATTTTGCTGCACTGGAACTTAGACTCATACGCAAATACCAACTAAATCTGGTCCAGAGGGGTCAGTCTTCCAACAGAGATACAACACGTGAGTTAGCCTTTGCTCAGTATTGAGCATCAGCCATGATAGGAGGTTAAATAGTCAATCCTGAGAAGCAGAATATTCTTACAGAGCATACCTTAAATAACAGCTCAGAAATGGGAGCCCATTTTGCCCTGAATGTATTAACACTCAAAATCTTCATGCAGAAATTTGATTCACAAAACTTTTTAGGGAAACATGACTATTTTCAATCCATGAGTCACACCTGGAAATTCCCTTGACCTTAAAACCAATGGGCAGAGTTGTCAACAATGCAAACTTGCCCACAATCTCTGGCCCAGAACTTTCTATTTTAAAATCACAGGATGTGCCAGTCCCCAAAGCAGGAACACCCATCCGCCCCTCCCATATCCATTTCCATCACCCAATATCCAACTTTGTCAATGTATCTGACACTTAACAGACTCTAACCAGTGTATTTTCCTTTTATCCTTAGGCTTTATTAACTCAACTTGTGTATCAGTCAAGAGAGGCCAGATTACATCACACTGAAAAAAAAAAGTCCAAAATTTTGTGCTTAACACAACAAAGACTTACTTTTAACTCACATAAAGTCTGCAATGGGTCTGGACAACTCTCCAGGCCAACTGTTCTTCAGGCAGTAGCTACGTGATCCAGTTTGAAGGAGCTTCCACCAGCTTCTACCTGTGTCATTGGGACCCTCAGACTCCTTGGTTGACCTGGCTGGGAAGGACTGTCTAGAACAGAGGTTGGTAAACCTTTTCTTAAAGGGCCAGATAGTAAATATTTTTGACATTGCAGGCCAGGAGATCTCTGTCACAACCACTCAACTCTGTCAATGTATCATGAAAAGAGACTTAGGTAATATGAAAGCAAATGAGTGTGGCATGCTCCAATAAAATTTAATTTACAAAAACCAGTAGTGTGCTGGATTGGGCTTGCAAGCCATAGTTTGCTGATTCCTGGTCTAGAGTCTCTCACTGGCATTAACTGGTTTTGCCTGAATTCTACACGTTACACTTTGCTCACATTTTATTTGCTAAAGTAAGTCATATGGCCATGCCTTCAGGAGCCAGAGAAGTATGATTTTCCCATGTTTTCAGAGGAGAAATGGGAGACTATTTATGAGTGGTACTAATTTTTCATGCTGTTTTGTAAAGTTCAGGATAAATGGGAATTCTAGAAATTGCAATTAAAGTCAGCCACCTTAGACTTGAATAAGTCTGCAGTCACTTGGTATCCCCCATGACCCAGGGCAATAAGTTTAACTTCTCGGACTGTCAGCATCTCTATCTGTAACATGAAGATGTCTGTCTTCCTAGAACAAATATGGGAATCAAATGAGATATTTCAGGACAAAGGGATTTGGAAACTAAGCCTCGGGGATTCATGCTGTTATCATTCACTGTTGTCTTGAGCTTCACAGGACCCAGTTTCAGGCCGTCCTTCAGTTTAAAGGTCTAGGCTTTGCCATACTCTGAGTTCTAAACTCAGTGTCCTAAGTAGCAGCTCTTCCAGGACTGTTGCTTAAGCTCTAGAGCTGAAGTCCAAAATTCTTCTTTTCTATTCACTCCAGACAACAGCCCATAATATTGCACAGAGTGGGCCCAGATGGAAACTGGCAGTGGAATGACTAGCTGAGTTAAACAAGAGACAAAGGCAAGAAAGGCACACTACCTCTTTTTCGGAAGCAAAACTGTTTTTATGAGTTAGGCACATTTTTTTTCTCCCTGCCTTTTCCCTCTTGGTATCAAGGAGAGTCTCATTAACTCTTAAACAGTTCTCCTAAACCACTTCAATCCTTGTGCATTTGTTAGTCTAACATGATGTGCTTTAACTCCATTCTGTTTCAAGGCTCCGGGGTGGCTGGGAAAGGAATGAGGGAAGGGGGAGGGGTGGTGGTGAGAGCAAGGGGGAACAGCCTCCAAGAAGTATTTGAAGGAAGCAAACTGACGTTTTGGTGAGCACTTTCTCTGTGCCAGGAGCATTACACATATTATCTGATTTTATCACCACAATAATACTGCATTGCAGGCTGTTTTATTTCCACCAAAGAAACTGAAACTCAAAGAGTTTCGGTAACATACATAGGATCGCACAGCTAGGAAACTTCAGAGCCAGGATTTGAAGCCTTGTCTGACTTTTCACACTTCCAGGTTGGGTCCTCCAGAAAGGAACTCCAGCCAGATGGGTGTCAACGACCCTTCTTCCTTTCAGTGCAGTTCATTGAATCCTCTATCCCACTGGGGAAGGTTGGTAATATCCAAGGAAATTCAGTACTGAAGGACTTCCCTGCTGCATCCTTCCCACTTAAGGACATCATTTTACACCTAGCTCTCCTTCCTAGCCTCCATGCAGATTTAGGGCTGAGTTTGCAGATCCCAGGGTTGTATTTTATCAATAAACCATTCAAAAATAAGCAAACTCTTAGGGAAGGGAACATCAGTTAGAAGATAAGAAGACAGGAATGATGATGAGGATGATGATAATTGTTGACATTTACTACTGCTATTTGCCAACCACTTTTCCATATTCACATAATCCTGACAACAATCCTATGAAGTAAATACGAGTAATTATATTTTGAAGCTGAGGCACAAAGATATGAGACAATTTGCCCAAAGTTGCACAGCTAGTAAATAAAAGAACTAGGATGTGAACCTAGAAAGGAGGACTCCAAAGCTCAGTCTCTTAATCACTCTGCTAGTCATTTCAACCACCTGGGAGATTGTTTAAAATGTCAGTGCCCAGCCCTCACCCAGACATTCTGAAGTATTTGGTATGAGATAGGATCAGGGCATTGATATTTTTAAAGCACATGAAGTGCAGCGGAGTTGAAACCCTGTGTGACTCAGTTACTTCATCTCCCTAGGCCTCAGCTTCCTCATCTGAATGTGGGGGGCGGGGGAACTGTGAGGGATATTTTGAGAGGTCACAATAAATGAAAAGTCTTACTAGCATTTGATGGGTGGCTTCCAGGGACACTAATAGCAATTGATGTTAGAGACAGTATTGTCAGAGGAAAATTTTTCTTGCCCAAATTATCAATAACATCCCACTAGTAGCAAGTGTGAGCATGCCCTTTGGCTCTCAAAATCTGTTCATGCGTGATTCTAAATTCTACTGACTATCAAGGGAGATGGAATGCTTTCCCTCATTGCTGAATGGATTATTCTACTTTAAATTTTTTAACCAATTAAGCTGTGAAGACCCAGGCAAGCCTGCAGACCAACCTCCTCCTGGCACAGGGCCTCCATGACTGAGGAAGTGCATCACCAGTTTGGACCTAGAGCTTCTCATTTACAAAATGGGATTGTAAAGAATGTCAGAGGGCTCTTCTAGGGATTGAAGAAAACATCAAACATCGTTTGCAAATCATAGAACATAGAGGTGCTTGGCACATAATAAATTCTTATAAACAGAATACCCACATGATGAAATAAATGTCATTTTCCTCATTGGGCTGATTAGAGAAGAATCTATGCTAATTTATATAACGCATGATGAAAGTTAACATAAATAATAATTACAGATGCCTAGTGGGATGATGTCTTCTAATCATGTGCTCACTGCATTTTAAAATTTTGGTATATATCTATTATTGCAAGACAGTAAGCTAACACACAAAGCATGCAAAAAGCATAACTGTAATCCCATGTGTGATCCCACCACCGGACATACACATTCTAGAAAGGAGCAGACATCTCCCTAAGAGGATCTTTTAATTGCAGATCAGGGGAAGAAAGTGAAGAGACTTATTGGGGGAGTCTCAGGGCTAAATCCCTCTACAACTGAAAAGGAATGTAAATGTTGGGGCTGCAGGAGAGGCAGAGGACCAAGGTAGAGTTGCTGTGAGGGGCCCTTGAGAGGTGAACAGACAGAGGATAACTGGCTCATCCTCATTTTTGTCTTTCTACTGAATCCTTAGTAAAATATTCATTTTCTCCTTAAGCTCTTGTGGACTTGAATCTATTTCTTGAATTTGTTAAAGGACAGTGCTGGGTTCTCCTTCAAGTTGGTTTTGAGGCAGGAACAATGACAATTCATGGCTTTCTATACTCAAAAACTGTAAAATTTATGAATTGTTCATCATCATACTGCTGGTGGGGAGAGAACCTAGGTGCTGAGAAACACTGAGAAACAGGCAAATGCAAAGATGCCCATCTGGATACTATTTAGTAGGAAGAAGCTACAGACTAGGTTGTTTACTAGCAACAGCCAGAGAATATAAAAACATAATGAGATCATTAGTACAGTGCCATTCAAAAAAATGTAAAACATTCACACAATAAGAACACTGCATTTTACAAGGATACACAAAATTCAGACATTCGTATTCAACATGTTAGAATGGCAGGATTGGGCAGTGCAACAGAATTAGAATGGAATGTGATGGATGGATGGATGGATGGGTGGATGGGTGGATGGATGGATGGATGGATGGATGAACTTTAAAAATCATACAAATAAGGATGAGAATCCTTGAAGGAGCCAAGGATCATGGAACTGGGGAAAATGATTAATTCAACTCTCCATAGCAAAACACTTCACTTTTCAAAACATTCTTGCAACAACCCAGAAATTGGTAGCAGCAGCAAAATCAGCACTCTCCATTCTCCTTTGTTCAGGAAGCTTGTAAAATTAATGCAAATTGGAAGACCACTCCTAGTGAATTTGAAAGCTAGTTTTGCAGATTTTTAAACTTTAAAATACTGTTTCAAAGCCAATCTGAAAAGGCTACATAAAGTATATAAATTTCTGGAAAAGGAAAAACTATGGTGACAGTATAAAGATCAGTGGCTGCCAGGGCTTGGGGCTGAGAGAGAGAGAGAGATAAACAGGTGGAGCACAGGGGATTTTTAGAGCAGTGAAATTGTTTGATAGAGTAATGGTGGATATGTGTCATTATATATTTGTCAAAATCCATAAAATGCACAACACAAAAAGTGAACCCTCATGTGAACTATGGACTTTAGTTAATTGTAATGCATTGGCTCCTCAGTTATAACAAATGCACCACACTGAACAAAACAAAAAGAAACACACAAAAATGTTTCAATATAAGACATGGTGCATAAGAACACAAGAGTACACAAGAAGCAGAGAGCTACCTCAAACTGAGGATACAATGGCAATGATACTGGGAGAAGCTGATGCCATGTGCCTCCAGGCAGACCAAAACCAGACTCTGAACAGAACATGTTTTCTCTATAGAAAAAAGGGGTAAATATGTGTACTGCTATAACCACCAGAATTGGTTATGCAAATACTCTTATAGAGAGAGACATGTCTACTTTCCTTTGCATACAGGAAAATAATTCTAGCAACTGCAGGATTCTGGGATAGAAGAAAATGAGGCATCCATTTTAATGATTTATTTATTGATTAAACTTTTTCTGAGAATTTTCAAAACTAGGGGGAGCACATTGTAAAGACAGAAGCAGAAGTGATATAGTCCTAGTATTATAAACTACATCTCTTTAACTTTCTTTCCATGGGTAGAACTCTTCTCCACCATAAAGGAAACTAAAAGAGCTAATTCATAAGAAGTCATTTGAAAGCAGTGTGAAAAAGTGTATGTGTGTGTGTGTGTTTGTTTGTGTGTGTGTGTGTGTGTGTGTGTGTGTGTGTGTGTATGTTGGTGGGGGCAAGGTAGAGGTAGAAATGGATCCCGCCATTAAGAAGAATTTGATATGAACTACCTTGACAGCTGGTAAAGGAAGTGGGTATAGAACAATGGCCTAAAGAATTACCCCGAAACCTTATCCAAAGCCACTAATGTCACCAGGGACTATCACAAAACATACTCATGTTGCAATCCTTTCCTCAAGCTCTTTGACAAAACAGAGTATGTGAGGGGTCATGTGATGATACTGGATAATTGGGCAAACAGATAGAACAAGGTTTTAGCAAAACTCCGTGGTCTCTAAGCTTAACACAGGGCAAGTGGCTCTTCCAACTGACCTGTTTAGAAAGAAAATATAATGGAGAAAGGCTAAGGAAACACAAGTTTATGATGTAGTAGAAAAAGGGTAGTATTGGAGTCAAAATGACCTGAATTCTAATACCAACTGTCACTTACTACTTATGTGACCTTGGACCAATGAGTAAACATGTTGCAGTCTAAATTTCCTCACCAGTAAAATAATAGTGTAATATTTAACTTTCATAGTTTTATAAGTACTCAAAATAATAAATGTATATCTCACAATGCCTGGAACACGGACAGCACTCAGTGTAGAGGGCTGTTATAATTGTAGTCCAGGTTTAAGAAAAGTGCCAATCTTCCAACAGCAGTGGTATAAAGGGGTTTATATAGAGGGAATTCCTCCAAAGTCCTCCAAAGGGAGAAGGATATGTCACATTACTGCTCCCATACCCTCTTCTCAAAACACATAGGGTGGTTTTTTGGTTGCAGTGGAAAGTTAATATTATAGTCCTCATCACCAGTAATCTCCATTGTCCTCACCACTACAACAGCAATGACAGAAGTGTCTCTCATCTGTTTAGTGCTTTCATAAATGTTATCTCAGGCTCTCTGCATGACACTGAGTGGCTGATATTGCTGCAGGTGGTGATTCAAGTCTTCCTGGCCTTCATGTCCCTGTTTTGCTGTGTGACATGAAATGCACTTCCCTGTGGAACAAAGGCTGAAATTCTACCATTAGTCCTAATGATGACTGCTCCAGGGCCACCATTCCTCAGTTCTATCATATGAGAGCTGGCCTGGGAAGCAAACCACCATCTTGTTTGTGTAGAGGTGGAGTGTGTCATAAATTCCAATGAGATGGTTTGCAAGGAGACTTTGGAACACAATCTGCAGGTCAGGGTGTCTGTATTTGGACTAATTACTTCGCCTCCAACAAAGGTCGCATAAACCAACAGGAATCCCCAATCTTTCATGCCTTAGTAGGCTGCCAGCTGGCCAGGAGGCAAGGGACTTGGGTCTGTAGCCTCTTCGCTTTTCTCCATTATTTGGAAACCAAGATTGGGATTTTCCCACTCACTCCTGCATGTGTTGCAAATGCTGTTTACCTAGACTTCATGACTACATGCTTTACTAAATGATGCAAAGAGATCACTCAGTAGGGCCCAGGGGAGTTATTTTCATAGACTCTGATATAGTCTGCTAACATAGTCATAGGACCACAGTTGTGGAAGCATCTGGAACAAGAAGAAAGGCGCCATCCAGTCAGAAGGAAAGGTTGTGACGTGATTTCTATCCAACATCTTTTTCTGAGCCATTGATTTTTCTATTGAAGTTGTGCTCCCACAGTCCTTAATTGCTTATTCCAATACCTCTGGATTCTTTGATTTCTCTAACTAATATAAAATTAAAAAGGAATGACACCATTTTGGTCTCTTAGATGTCAAGCTCTAAGAGTATCTCATTTTATCCTCACAACAGCATAGTAGGAGAGGTATTATTATTATTATTATACCAACTATACAGATAAAAACACTTGAAACCAGAGAGACTCGGAAACTTGTCCAAGGTCACCCACCTGGCAAGTGTCAGACCCAAAGCTCATATCTCTTACCAATACGCTACAACTAGTCAGTGTTTTATCATTTTTTCTTATTAATTTTTATTGGACTATAGTTGCTTTACAATGTTGTGTTAGTTTCTGCTGTACAGCAAAATGAATCAGCTATACATATAAATATATACCCTCTTGTTTTGCCATTTTTAAAGCACATCATTTTGAAAGTGTAGGATTATTATTTGAGCTCTCTCTCGAGTCTGAGAGGTAGACAAGACCGACACTGCTACCCCAACTTGGCAGGAGAGGATGTGTAGATTTAGGTGGGTGAATGGCCCGGCCTAGGACCCTAGGTAGTGGCTAGCAGTGAAAGGAATCTGAACTTTGGAGTCAGACAGACCTGGATTGGAGGCTGACCCTGACTTTGTGTGTAGCTGTGGGAAATTCACTCACGTTCTCAGAGTTCTCACCTGTACAATGCAACTAATACCGCTGGTAATACCACACTCAGAGGAGGTTTTCTATGAAATAGAAGATATGGGGGCAATTTAACCACATGTTTAAAAGTGGGCACTATTGAGTCTTACTGCCTGTTTTTAATGACTGTGACTTTGAGAAAGTTATTACCCTAAATCTCTGTAAAGAGCATAATAATAGTACTTAATCTGTGAGGTCCTTGGGAGACTTAAATGATATAACTCATGTAAAACAATTAGTAGAGAGCAAGCACTCCATAAATGTTAGCTGTTATTATCATTATTTGTAAAGCAGCTCACAGCATGCCTAACACGTAAGAGACGATCAGTACATCTGAATTCTCTCCCCCACCATGTGTTCCCGGCTCTGGCAGGTAGAACCCATCCTCCCCCAGCTCAGGGGAGGCCTCCCTGCCCTCCTGACTTTCACCTGCTTGAACACAGGCCTTTGGGGGCCAGGTAAATGAAGACAAGAGAGGCCATTTTCAAATTTAATAAACATACAGACACTCATGGGGGTGTCTCTCACCCTCACTGGCAGGTCATAGACAGTCTTTTCTCAATTACCTGCAGCTAATTTTAACACGAGGCCTGCCTTGCTCACTTTGCTTTCCACATTCACCCTCGGCCCCCTCCGGAGCCCCAGGTGGAGTCTGCTCAGAGAATCTAAACCCATATTAATATCCTGAGCAAAACATAATTGGAAAATGAAATCTGCAGCCACAAGAAGAGTGTAATGCTGTCCATAGTCATAGATGGAGTGAGTAGAATGTGGGGTTTACATTTTTTTTGGACATTTTCACTTGCTTTGGATTCCTCTCCTCATTGCTTCCCTTTATCAGAAAAATAGGAAATCAAGACGATTGGGCCTCTATCTAGTTTCCACTGCAGGGGTTGGCAAAGTAGGGGGGCCACTGGCCCAGTCCAGCCCACTGCCTGTTTTTATGAGTCAAGCTTCCTGAGAACACAGCCACGCCCATCATTTTCATATTTCATTTGGCTGCTTTTGAGTTAAAGTGGCCGAGTTGAGTAGTAGCAACAGAGACCAGATGGCCCACAAAGCCTAAAACATGTATTATCTGCCTCTTTACAGAAAAAGTTTTCTGGCCCTTGTTCTACTGTATCCATAAGTGAGACAGCTTCCGGAACAGCCCAAGAGGGTCTTCTTCCATCCAACACTGATAACCAGCACCTGCCTCCAAGTCCAATTGGTGGCTGGAGCTGCACAAGAATGGATGCTCGGACTGGAGAAAAGACCTGGCAGAGGAGAAAAACACCTGGGAGATCAGGGCCCTGCTCACTGCTCCTGGGTAGGAGCCCAGGAAAGACCTGTTGGGTTCTGCATGGTCTGGAGGCTTCCTTAGAGCCAATCTGATCCTTGCGGTGGCAAAACTGCTGATGGTGGTGAGGGTCCCATAACTCACAGCCTTGGGGGCCTGAGTTTAAAAATGTACTTGGAGATTCATTCCATGTCACCTGCAGCCAACAAAGATGGAAGTTAGTTCAGAACTATTTTCGTGCCTAAAACTCCCTGGGATATCTGCTAGTATTGCAGATTCCTGGTTATACCCAGAGAGTCCCAACTGAATAACATGGGGTGAGGTCCAGGAAGCACTGTTGTATGTTTTTAACAAATATTACTGGTGTTGCTGTTGTTTGCTCTTGTTGCTGTTTATGTTGGTGGCCCAGGTAAAACACTTTAAGGAACAGTGCCCTAATGCACTGTGATCTTAATCATTTTGGGGTTACAGACTACATTAGTATTTCATAAAAGCCATGGAAACGTCAATCAAGGGAAACAATACAATGTATGTGTACAGACAGACCCAATATTTCCTACAACTTTAGGGAATTCTGGACTTTCCGAGGTCATCGTTAAGAACCTCAAGTTAAGAACCATCCTAAAATAATGGCTATGAGAGAGAAAGTGTGGGAGAGCATTGACGGGAGATTGGAGGACTTTTTTCCTGACAGCCGTGGCTCCCTTTTCCTCTTCTTGTGGGCTTGCACAGAGAACAGTTCCTCCTCTGCAATGTGGTTGTGTGATGCTCGTCCAGATGAAGTCACAGGGTGGTGAACGTCACATGAAGGCATATGGATGAAAGCAAATTGCAAACTCTGAAGTGTCATGCATACACAAGGGATGGTGACGATGTAATGTTGGCCATAAGGGGGGCTGCCTTCCAGATTCATACCATCCTCAGCACTGTGATTGCAACTCCTTGAAGCCTCCCTTGTCCTTCAAGTCCTAACTTGACAAGAAAAGCTGCCTGCCCAGTTGTCCTCGGTGCCATGATAACCTGAAGAATTTCACCTGTAAAACAACTGACCAGGGACATTTCTGCCCTGAGTCCTGCCAGCCCCCCGCACTCAGTGTGCCCCAAACCCATCATGAAACCGGCTTCTCTCCATCCTCATTTCCCAGTTTCTGTTGTGATTGGATGATATTTTGCAATATTAATGTGTGCCTCTTCCCCTCTCTGTTTTTCTTTTTCTCTCTCCTCTTCCTCCCCCTCCTACCCACTCATACCCAGTTCTTTCACAAGAAAGAAAAGCAGGAGTGGGGTCATCTGCTGCAGGAGAGGGGATGCTCTCCTACATAGGGTGACCAAGGAGGGTTCCCCTGAGGAGCAACATTGGAGGATAAATACAAAGAAAGAGAGGGAATGAGTCCTGAAAATTAGAAGGGTGTTGTGCGCCGCACCCACCGGGAGGAGAAAGCAAGTGCCGAGGCCCTGAGGGAGCAGCCTGCTTCACGTGCTTAAGGGCAAGAAAGAGGCCAGTGTGACTGGGTGAAGGAAGGAAGGAGTGAGGAGTGAGTGCTGGGGTCGGAGGAACCAGATCTCACGGCCTCAAGGCCAAGCTCAGGACTGTGGGTTCTACTCTGAGAGATTCAAGAATTGGAAGTTAAATGTAAATGTATAACTGATTCACTTTGTTGTAAAGCAGAAACTAACACACCATTGTAAAACAGTTATACTCCAATAAAGATGTTTAAAAAAAAAGTGTTTTTAAAGAAGTTATGATGCAAACTCTACTACAGCTCGTCCATTTATTATTAACAATTCTGGATTTTAACAATTTACTTGAAAACGAAGATTACAGCAAAACAGTATACCTACTAGAATTATTCTATAATCTCCATTAAAAATACTTTAGCAATTGAGAATGTAGAAATGGGTTTAGAAAGAATTATAAAAACAATGTATTTTCTTTAAGTTTCATTTTTACATTTATCTGCTAAAAGTAAAAACAATAAATTTTACTATTTTGACACTTTGCATAAATGTGACTACTTAGATACTGTGCATGATTTCTTATATTTTGTTATCTATGTTATCAGATCAAATATATAAAACATTTTAAAATGCTGTAGGTGTTCATAATTGAATAAAATTGTTATCTGAAAAAAAAAAAAAAAAAAAAGAAAAAAAAGGCTCACTCTGACTTTGTGTTAAACATCAGAATCACCTATTTAAAGGCTCCCTCTCGCTGGGTAAGGTCCCAGGCAGAAGCAGTTAGGAGGCTTGTTCACAGCCTCGGCAAGAGACAACCAAGGGACTCAGACCCAGTGCTGCAGTGTGGTAGGGAGAGCAGTGGAACCGATCAAGTTTGAAATGAGGCGTAGATTGGGATATGAAAGAAACAAGAAGGTGAGGATAACTGCAAGATTCAGAATCTGACAAATCTAAGACGGTTTTGACATTGTTATCTGAAAAAAAAAAAAAAAAAAGAAAAAAAAGGCTCACTCTGACTTTGTGTTAAACATCAGAATCACCTATTTAAAGGCTCCCTCTCGCTGGGTAAGGTCCCAGGCAGAAGCAGTTAGGAGGCTTGTTCACAGCCTCGGCAAGAGACAACCAAGGGACTCAGACCCAGTGCTGCAGTGTGGTAGGGAGAGCAGTGGAACCGATCAAGTTTGAAATGAGGCGTAGATTGGGATATGAAAGAAACAAGAAGGTGAGGATAACTGCAAGATTCAGAATCTGACAAATCTAAGACGGTTTTGACTCAGGAGGGAGTCGGCTGGACAGTGGGAGGGGCTGGATCAAACATTTGGTTAAAGCTGTGTTCATTGGAGATGCGTTTCAGTAAACATCCACGTGCTGATAGCAAGTAGACAGCTCTGCAGGTTAGCCTGGAGTTCAGGCGAGAGGTCCACGCTGAGTCAAGAGTGTATCCCACGGGCTTCAGAGGGTGTTGGACGGCCTGAGGTTGGATGAGTGTCCTTAGAGAGGGCTTGTGGATGGAGAGGGGAGAACAGGAGAACCCCAGTGTAAAAGGTGGGGCAGAAACACGGAATTCACCTAGGAAACTGGGAAAGGGACTTGTGAGGTAATGCGACAATCAAAACAGAGTGAAGACCTGAGTAGACATATATACTGGGCTGGCCCAAATGTTCGTTCGGACTTTTCCGTATAGAAAAACCTGAACGAACGTTTTGGCCAACCCAATATATGTATGACTGAATCACTTTGCTGTACATCTGAAGCTAACACAACATCGTAAATCAACTATACCCCAATAAAAATTAAAAATTAAATACAATTCATTTTATTTGTTCAAAAAACCAAACCAAACCAAACCAAACTGAAATCCTAAAAGTGAAGGAAATGGTTCAAGAAGGAAGAGGTAATTTAATAACGACAAGTGCTATCCATAGGTCAAACGAGGACTGAGACCTGACCATGGATGTCAGTGGTGTGGTGTGTTCAACTCTGTGGATCTGCAGTGTTTCCTGAGAAAAGTAGGAATCATTTGTCCTCAGGAGTTACAGGGACATTTAGATCGAGACGAAGAGTTGCTCCAAAGTGAAGCTACATTGATGGATCTCCATCTGCTGAGCCTGCCCTTTTCTCAGGTCCAAAGATGTGATTTTTCATCTGAGTAGCAACCTGTCACACCTTTGAGCTGCCAAGCCATAAATCTTCTTTCCACTAACTTGCTAATAGTTTTTCTTGCCACCTTTCCTGATAATCCGGAGTAATTGTTATGAAATATGGGCCTGTTCTATCTCTCCCAGCTGAGGCCCCTCTGTCCTCAGCAGGTCCTGGGAAAGCAGAGGCTCTGTGTTTGTCACTGGGTGCTCGCTCATTCGTTAGAAGCACAGTGGATGCTGTTACCAAGAACGTGACATCCTACTGAAACCGGAGGCGCCGCACAGCAGCCCTGAAATCTGAGAGCCAACGGCCCTTCCTGCCTAAAATACATCAGCAAGTGGCCTCTGCTTTGTTTAATGTATTCTCTATCTTGGGGAGACAGAGGGAAAATGACTCCTGTTTAACCATGGAGACGAAAACGTTCTTTCATGCGTGCTCTTACTTATTCCATAGAAATGTATTGAGCATATGAAATTGTCTGGCAGAGTACTGGGTTAAGTTTGATAGAAATGAGCAATCTAACACATACATCTTATGAAAGTCAGAATTAACAGGAATTAACAGAAAGAATATTTTCTCTGTGAAGAGTACTGGATTGGGAGATATGGGTGCAGGGATTCAGTAAGTGCAGCTTTAAGTGTCCTCTCTTCCTTGTGAAGAATGCGCTCAGATCAGTGGTCACGGGATTTTGCCTGTCTGTAATGAGCTCATACCATTTCTTGAAAGTCCTTGAAAAAAGCTTACCAAGACTCTTAAACCCCCAACGTGGATCTTAAAACTTCAACAAGATTCCCTCATAGGTTGTAAAAACTGCCTCTTGTAAAAACAAGCCTCTTCTCCATGGTCCAATGTCTTGCTGTGCATCTAAGTACCATCTTGCCACACCGGCCCCCCATTCTATAACAGTGAGTTGGCATCATAGATGCACAGTTTCCCTGTAGCTCTGCAATGATGAGTAGTCAGTGGACATACACATTTCAATATCTACAAGGTCTAAATGACACCCATTGTGGCAGGCCAGTGCAAGACCTCACAAAGCACCTATGATTGCCACACCCTGTGCTAAGCATTGGAGACATAAAGTTGAAGACAAATCCCTGCCCTTAAGAAATTCAAATGCGAAAGTGTTTGCAAACATCAAGTGACTTTAAGGAAAGAAGCATCCTTTGGCAGATCTCTTAGCCTCAGTCTTGGCTCATGAATCCCCTGGCTAAACATGTATCTCAGTCTTGGCTGTGGTCACCCAATAACTGAAAATTGGCAAGTTAAGATCTGATAGGATTGCTTTAACAATTGCTTGAGCAATGGTTTCTGCATTATAGTTAAAGCCTAACAATTTAATTCCAACTTTCATAGTTTAATATGGGAAGTACGTCAAGTCAAGTGACCCAACATTAAATTAGTTTAGGATTTCTGAGTCAGTGCAGATGCCTGAATTAATTAACTAGAAAATACCATGCTCTTCCCCAGTGCTAGGCGTTGTGCTAAGAGTTTTATATGGATTATGTCATTTAATTCAGAAACCTCTGAAGTACTATTATTTTCTCCCATTTTACAGATGAAGAAAGTGTTTTGAGTCAGGACTCAAGCCCAGGATGTCTGGCACTAGTCTCTGACCCTAGGCCTTATGATAAAACTTTTCCGCATGCAAAGTTGATTCAGACACATCACATCTATACTTGATGAATATTACCTTCTGAATGGTTGTATACACCTATGTAACTTACTCAGTAGAATAGTCTGAATCAGGGGTGGCAGGACACAAGAACAACATTAGCAAAGATGAGTAAGGATAATTTACAGATCTCACTTTGGTCAATTCCTTTGCCTTCTTTTGTACACAAAACCACTGAACAGACTCTGAGACCCAAATCTCTTTCCCTACCACTGTGATGAACAAAGACAAGGACTTTAAATTTTTTAGAGAATAACAGAAATAAGATATAAAGTCAGATTCCTATCTCAAAATCTCAATTGGTTAAACATGGTCAATTCTGGCAGATTTCTCATCCTTAACAGGTGATGTTTTCTCCATCTGGACCACCAATTTCATCCTTTTCTACCTTTCTCTTCCTGGACAACTCCTTCTCATTCTTCAAGATTCAGCTCAAGGGTCACTTCCTCCAAAAAGCCATCCCCAAATCCCAGACTTAATCAAATGTTTCTCCTCTGTTTCCCCCACCATCAAAGCATTATAGCTGTCTTTGTGATTTGCTACATTCCATACTAGGCTATGAAACCCTTTAATACAAAGACTGTGTTTTACTCTTCTTTGTGCACTCAACGTGTAACAGAGTGGAAACTATACACAGTAGGTACTTGATAAAAGAATGAATTAGTACCTTCTGACATAGACCAAGTGGGTTTGGTCTTCTTATAACCAGAGTCTACCTGCTTAAACTCAGTTATCAGTTACTTGGTTGCAGTACAGAGCATGTCCATCCTCATAACAGAACTCATGGTCTAACAGAAATTTAGACCTAAAAGCAATAAGAGAGATAAGCTGGTCCAACCTTCTTTATATTGATAAAGAAATGGAACCAAGTGTCCTGAAGAACTTTCCCAAGGATTCCCAGATCCTCAGGGGCAGAACTGGGAATGGAACCTAGAATTTCTGACTCCTAACTAGATGTCTTTGACACCTCTCCCAATGGAGGGTCTCTTAGCATACTGCCCATGAGCAAGTTCTTCCCAATGGATAGATCTATCCACATTAAGAGGTCCTCAAAGTAGCAAATGAAAAGTCACAAACAAAAAACAAGTTCATTTCCCCACATGTTGTTAAAACCAACTCCCAGAGTCTCTGGTCCCTGGTGGCACTCAACCACTACTCCTAAAACATGTTTCAAAAGTTCAATCATTCCCGGGCATGGTTTTTTATTTCTCAAATAATTTGGTGCACAAAAGAAATTTAAAAAGGGTTACAGATTGCTTCTTATCTTTGAATGGACAGTCAAAGACATCTACCATGAGAAAAATTCTCATTTCGGCCAGAATGTTGATTTCAATAAATCTATTCAAAGGAATAAAGTGGCTGTTCTTCCTTTTAGTAAAATATACTCGCAGCTCAGAAAGTATTTTGTTGATAGAAATGTTTACAAGCAATGACAGATGTGCAGCCTAAAACCACTGAAATATAGCATAAGACCCACAAGTCACTAAAAATTAAAACATTGCTTTAGTGGGCATTAAGTCAAGGATAGTTTACACAACACTTTGGTAGAGCCACTGCTGGTGCATTGCAAAGAGCAAGGGCTATAAAAGCAGAAGTCCAATTCTATCATGTATTAACTCTGTGACCACTGACAAGCGGTTTAATCCTCTTAATTCTTTCCATCAGTTGAAGAAATATTTAATGAGCGCCTATTTGGTGCAGGCTGTATTCTAGGCACTAGGTAAACAGCAGTGAGACAGAGTTTAAAAAAAAAAGCCTACTTTCATCAAGCTTACATTCTCATAGGGGGAGACTTTGGGAGAAAAATAACACACACACACACAAATAGGAAATATATAGTATGTTATTTGGTGATTAGTATTACAGAGAAAAATACAGTTGAGGAAGAGGGAGTGCTGGGAAGAGGGCAGTTTTAAACAGGGTGATCAGGGAATGTGCCACTGAGAAAGTGACACTGGAAAGAGTAAAGAAGTGAATCACGGAGGTAGAATGCTCCAGGCACAGAAAATGGCAAGTTCAAAGGCCCTGGGGTGGGTAGAGTGGTGTGCCCTTTAAAGAGCAGCAAGAAGGCTATCTGTCTAGGGAATTGGGAGTGATGAGAAGAGTAACAGGAGATGAGCTCAAAGAGGTATAAGAAGAGAGAATGTAGAGGATTAGACCTTGTAGGTCAACAAGAACATCGGCCTTTTTTTCCCCAACTGAGATGAGAAGCTTTTGGAGAGTTCTGAGCAGAGGAATGGTATGAGCTGGCTCCAAGTTTTAAAAGCAATTGGACCTGAGCAATTGGAAGGATAGAGTCGTCGTTAACTGAGATGAAAGCGGTGGGAGGTACAAGTTAGTTGAGAAAGCCAGGTGTTTGGTTGTGGATATATCAAGTTTGAGATGCTCACTAGCCCTGTAAGAGAAGATACTAATTAGGCCATTAGTTCTACCTTGTAGAGGAGAGGTCTTGACTGTGGATTTAAATCTGCCTCGACATGTTGTTTAAAGCAATGAGAGAGAATGAGATCACCAGCGAAGAGTGGTGTCCAAGGACTGAGCCCTTAGGCACCTGAATTGAGAGGTGGGTGGTAAAAATAGTTAATGCTCAGGAAGTGTTTACTATGTACTATAGACCCTGCTGAGTGCTTTCACATATGAACTCATTTAGTCTTCATGACAACCCCATAAGGTAAGTACTGTTATTACCCTTATTATACAGACTAGGAAACGGGGAGAAAGAGGTGAAGTAACTTGCCCAGTGTCATACACCTGCTGAGTTGTATAGCCAGGATTCCAATGTGGGGTGTCTGGCTTCAGAGTCTGAGCTTCTCAACCCCTTGCTAACACAGCCTCTCCATTAACTAGAAGGGAACTAGTAGGGAAGACTGGGAAGGGACAGCCAGTGAGGTGGAAGGAAAACCAGGGCAGCTTGTGGTCCTGGGAGCCAACTGAAGAAAGTGTTTCAAGAAGGGTAGAGTGATTACCCATCAGTTGATGCTGGCAGGTCAAAGAAAGATGGGGACCAACATAGCGGTGTGGAGGCTGTCGGTGACTGATGAGAGCAGTTTGGTAGAACAGCAGTAAAAACCGGATTGGAGTGAGCTCAGTAGAGCAGGGGGATTGAGACAATGAGTTTTGCCAGTTCTCTAGAGGACCTTTGCTACATAGGGGAGCATATTGCTACAGTAGCTGGAGGGGGCATATGGGATCAGCTGAGGATATCTTTTAAAGATAAGAGAACAAATAGCATAAAGGTATTGAGAATGACGTGGTACAGGAGGAAATACTGATGGTGAAGGAAAGACACAGACATATTGCTGCAGTGACCTCCTCGAGTACCTTGAGTAGCAGAGGTGACCTTTGGAAAAATGGACGGTTCATCCACAGTAACAAGAGGGAAGCAGTGTCTACAGGTACGGATGCTGGTCGTTGGGTAAATGTGGTGGTGGGACCTTGCAAACATTCTCTTCTGATTGTTGAAGTTCCTATGCCTTGGTCTCCTTATCCATGATGGGCATTATAATATCTCTCTTCCAAGGTTATTGTGAGAATTGAATGAGACAACATAGTAAAATGTTAGGGTCATGCCTCATACAATTTTTGAGCTCAACTATAGCAACGCCTTCATCTCCCTCCTTATTGGTTACGATTAGTATTGTTGTTATTGATTCCTAACACTTACTGAGCTTTTACAGTGTAGCAGTCTGTGCTGAGTACTTGGCACATGTTTCTCACAGAATGGTCCTTCCATGTTTGTGGGATCTTATTGAGACCTTCTAAGCTCTCTCAAGGAACCAGTTTGGGATTTGGTTAACTGCTTCATTATGTGTTTTCCTCCCCAGTTTTCCCTTCATATCTTAAATGGTCATCAGCTCCAAGGGAGAAGATTTTGTCAGCAACTGCTCTGGTCCAGGTTTTTAACATTTGCTCATTTACCATGCTTCACCTGGAGAGCAGTGGCTTGTGGCTGGGACCCAGACACATACTTTCCATCTAACATCCTCTGTGGGATAAGATGGAATGTGGTAGGTAGGCTGGGCTAAGCCCTTTGTCAACTCTGGGTGTATTTGATGTTGGAGCCTCTGAAACTACGTCAGAATGGTAAAAATCCCCCAAACAGCAACTGGCATTTGTTCAAGCATTCTCCTTCTTCTTTGGGGATAGTGAAATGGGAGATGACTCAGTAATGACCAGCTCCAGAGCAGCAATATTCTCAACTGGGAAAAGCCAACTTAGGACTCAAGTGCCTCAGAGGTCCACTGGGCATCTGGATTTTCTCATCGCTTGGACACATTCTCTTTTACTCTTTGAAATGAGTACAAATTTCTCTACTGAGGATGCCCTCATCAAAATCCATCAATCACAGGAAATCCCAGCTCTCCTAAAAGACGGTCTTCAGGGAAAGAAGATTCCCATTCTGTTTTCACAAGTCTGTTTCAAAGGGAAAGTGTCATCATCAGCCCCTGACCTTGAGGGGCTCATGCAAAGAATAAGATCAAGAGAGGCCATTGTGTTCCTAGGGAACTCCAGTGCAGAGAGTACCCAGTGCTGTTTTCTGAGTTGTTTCTTTTCAGGGTATGGACAGCTCCAAGAAGATACATTATCAACAGCCCCCTGGAACTGGTTTGAGCCTTAAGACCGACCACAAGACTGGAGCTTGCTCAGACAAAACAGCGTCCAAAAATTACCTTTGCTTCATTTCAATGCTAAAATCTCTTCCCCAGGTGGAGCTTAGGCCCCATTAACATAACATGCAATGCATGAAAGAAGCATGTTTCCAAATTGTGCACACGCGAGATTATGACTGCCTTCATATGTAATGACAAAACTTTCCTGCTTGGATATTCATCCCCTGCCCTAATAAAAGAACTAACATTTCCTTGCTGGGGAGCCATGGCTTTGGGAAACGAATCACCATGACCTCCTTATCTGCTGCAAATAAAAACTTCACTTTGTGGGACAATTTTTCTTGGCGCTGTCTCTGATTAAAAACTCACCGAGAAGCTAGCCCCTTTTGGATTGGCAGCAAAAGCAGTAAGAGTCAGTGTCTTCCCCTTGCTGACCAATTTTTATCATTCAGTGGCTCTTTTTCCCATATCTAAGAAATGGACATTCTGGCATTCTTACATGCTTGAGACCTGAAAATCAGGGCTTCCCCAAATCTGTTTCCTCCGAGGAAGCAATTGATTACATGGACCATTGGAATGGTCCTGATGTTTTATAATACAATCACAGGGTTCTTCATTACGAGATGAGCAGTCCCCAAAGTGAACAAATACTACTATAGGGTAAGGGATCTTTATTTCTCTTATTGGGTGCCTACTTTGCATTGAACTTGATAGTTTATATATACCATCTCACGTCTTGCAGCTCTCCTATAGGCTAAGTATAGGTATCCCGAATGTGAAGCTGAAAAAAGAGACTGAGAAAGGATAAGGACTTTGCCCAAATTCACACAGCTGATGAGTGATGGAGCTCACATTTGTACCTAAGTCTACTTAAATGTATATAAACTCTGGTCTGTCTTTTAGACAGACCTTTAACTTTTACCCAAATGATATTACCCCCTTATTGATCTCAACAATATTGAACATGTCTGAGGGTTGTAGAGTCCTTCCGTGACACTGCTTTATAATGCACATATGGCTTCACTTGGAGACCTCCTGGAAGCTGTAAGTTCTTAAATAATGTCTCTTCAATTTGGCTAGACTCACAGTGCCAGTAGAAGACAGATGATCCACGGCTGTGCATGGTATCATTGCAAGCTAACGTGTTACTCTATAGTCTTGGGTTGCCAACCCCTGGAGTGTTTTGATGCGATCAGTTGTCATTTGCAGGTCTGTTGTTTCTCTCAGCAGAAGCCCAGCCAGTGGAAGATGACAGCCCCAAAGCCCTGCCTGTGTTAGGGGAGCTATCGAACTTGGATAATGACATAAACGAGTCGGTGTTCATCTGGGGAATCTCAGACAAAGCAGCCCAGAGGAAAACCGTCTCTGTCGATGAAGGTTTGTTTTCACTTGCAACGGGAAAATCATCAGCAGCAGCCACCAGAGCCGGTGCTCAGGCTGGGGAGAGGGAAAGGGAAGCTGAAGCTGCCACATGTGAGTAGCATTTTATGATTTCTCTGCAGCTGGAAAGGAATGCTGGGGAGGGGGCTTGGCTGTGAGATGGGCGTGCATGTGTGGGTTGGGGCTTTCTGGGTGGCTGAGGGTAGGGGAGACGGTTTACACAATTAACAAGTACATTGAGGAGCTGCCAAAGGAAGTGCAAGAGTGGGCTCACACGTACTTGCATTCTCTCCACGGATCATAATACACGTAAGCAGCAGGTGGGGAATTTTTTTCTTTTTGTTTCCTTTTTTTTTTTTCTTCCTCTTCTTCGTCCTTGAGAGTGGGTTACATAGCAGAAAGCACAGCCAGAGAGAGGCTTCCTGAGCAGAACTGTTTTCTTTCCGAAGAGATTTTCTTTCCCAAGTTTCTTTTGCAGGTGTGATGTGTAGCTCTCTATTCCTTTGCCCTTGAGCTGCCCTTCGGCAGGGCGTTTGCACCCTGCTAACCACAAAGGGGCGAGGGTGACTTTTGTGCCTCTGGTTTTCAGCTCGAGTTGTCTGTAGTGGAGAGCACCAAATCCAACACAGTTTAACCTCTCAGTTGTCGCTGTTAAAAGAGTTCAGTGAGCACAGCACAGGCACAGGCAACGTGGGGTGCCTTTCATGCACCTGCTCAGCAGGTCTCTCAGGGTTGGCAGCAAAAATCTTGAACTTTGGGAAAGTTTTTTTTTTTTTTTTTTGGACCAAGCTCTGGAATTTACTGTGGAACATTGGATAGGCTGAAGCTGAAAAGGGGCAGGGGAGAATATTGTTGCTTTAAAGCACTTGTGCAGCCAGCAGCAGGTGGTTGTAACATGGGGAGATGGTTAGTGTCTTTGGGTTACTGTTACCGATGCTATAAGTAATGTGCCGAGTAAAAGTACACCTGATCATGAACTTGCTGTATTCTGGTTGTCAGAAGACACAGGTGCTTGTGTGTTGTTTGTTTTCTCATCCCTGCTTCCTTCCTTCTCTCTTTAGACGCTTTGACGTGGCTAAGCATGTCATGCTGAGTGTTTACCTGCTTGAGCATCTGCAGGAAATACATACAAGTGCATCCTCTCCAAGAGGAGGGGAAAAGGGACAGAAGGAGGGAGCCAGGGAGGGACCTATTGTTGCTCATCCTAAGGGCAGGCTTTGAGCAGCCGTGCATGACGACGAAGGTAGACGAGTCGGGGACACTTCACACTGGAACTTGGCCGGGAGGAGAGCGGACAGCCAATGCTTGAGTGCAGAACTGAATGCTCTTGTGCTGGAGGGTCAGGGCACAGCTCCTGAGTTGCTATGGGGCGTGCGTGATACATGAACCAAGGGATGAGCTTCACGGGCAATCCTCTCACCCAGGCAGTGCTTTCTGACCGTTCTCAGACCTTGGCACTCCAGGGAAACAGGCAAGGTGGCTCAAAGCTGGGGATGAGTGGCTAGGTGGCTCGAGTGACCATCCCAGTGGAAAGCGTTCAATAGTTGGGACATCACGCTATCTGGAACCTGCCCATGGCACAGAGGTATGCCTTGACATCCAGGTTGGGGGGATCTAATTTAAACAACCCAGGGAAAACCAAAGAAATGAGGCGAGACGAGTAACCTGATGTCTATGCTTTGCTATTATTTATTTTTCCTATCACTAGTAACAATGCATTGAGGAAACATTACAAAGTGTCTTTATTTTTTTAAGACTTTTTCCTGATCTCAACCTTTTATCACCTCTGGTTCTTCTCTGTTCTCTCAGTCTTTGTCCAAGCATGCTTTTTTGACACAAATGTAACTACAGTCTGGATAATTTACTCTTCTTCTTTCCCAATATTATTCTATAAACACTTTCCCATCTTCCAGTACAGTTTCACATAAATGATTAATTGTGGCTGGATTAAATGGATTAATCTCTTAAGTGGGTATGCTACAATCTGTTTAGCAACTGTTGACTATTTAAATTGCTTCTAGCTTTCCCATAATTGTAATGCCACTCTGAATATGTTCTGTGCATAAAGCAGTTTTACTTCTCTTTCTTTAAAAAAAAAATTGGATGGATTTTGAACTCAGAAAAAGGATGAATTCTCAACAGTGATATCAGAGAGGTAAAAAATATGGACATTTTAGTGGCTTTTCCTGCTTATTACCAAACTGTTCCCTGAAACATATTTCTGTTGCCCCAAACCATCCGTAATATGGTCTAGGTAAATATCAATTGATCTAGAGCCTTATGCACATTAGATTTCCTCTCTCTCTCTCTAAATGAGGAACTATAAACATGTACTCATCACTTTTTTTCAATTTGCTTTTGAGTCCTAGTAAGCCAGGCACTAGGCACTGTGATCCTCCCTAGAACAAGCCTACAGCTTCTCAGGTCCCTTTACTTTGTCAATGACTCCCATGAGGCATCCAGGTTTAGCAGCCTCCCCTTTCCATCTCTGTAGGGGTGAAGAAGGGAGGGGCAGAAGCTCTCCATCCTGTACCAGAGTGCCTGAGAAAGATGAGCAGGGGTCACGGCTTGGGGGGTGGGAGGAGCCAGCCCAGAATTCTCTCCAAGCCCTGGAGCTCAAGTCCAGCAGGCTCTCCGGCCCTTCTGTCTTCCTCTCCAGCCCTAACAGAGCCAGCATAGAGGCTAACTCCCGCCTTGGACAGGGTTTGAGACAGAGGCCTCACAGAGAAGGGGGAATGGGGTCCTTGGGAAGACGAGAAGTGGCTAAGCTTATTGGGAAAAAAAAGAACATGTTTTAAGGTCTCCACTGCTAGGGGTACTTCTCCCGAATGCATGTGCTTTCACAATGGGAGTCAGACAGGGCTGAATGCCAACTCTGATCAAATAAGAGTGGTTGAATGCTCCTTTCTCAGTGCCTACCTCCCTTAAGGATAATTTTATCAACAATTTATTTTTTCTTTTATGTGGCCCATGTATCTGGTCAATTTGGAGATTAATCAGTGCTGTTCTGACCTCCTGTGCAGCTCCCCATAAATCACTTCAGTGCTAATCTCTTTTGTTCATTTAGTAATTATTTGTGCAAAATCCAGGAGTGTCCAGTGGGAGCCACACAGAAACTCAGCATATATTTGCCCACCCTGACCTACACAAGTAGAAACTGACAGTGTCTTAGGAGTGGGATTTTCCTTCCCATAGATAAGTGGGTTTGATAAATGTGGGGGTGTTTTAGGAGCTCTATTGACTCAGTGGGCAAGGGCTTAAAAGAGACAGGGCTGCTTCACAAAATTGGTGGGCCACTGGTGCGTCTGACTTGGAGGTGATGGGGCAGTAGCCTGAGAAGGAAAGGAAGCCTTGCTGCTTCGGATGCTGGACAGACAGGGAGAAATGGTGTGCTCATGGTCTGCTGGAGAGAATAAAGCTTTGGTCTGCTAAGGATAGGACAAGAGGCTTTTAAACTGTGGCACATGTATTTCGGAAAGACATTAGTAAGGACTTCCCATATGTTAACACTCCTCATTCTTTATTGTATTATTGGTTGACAGTCTAGCTTTCCTGCAGGATTATACTCTGGGAGAGCAAGTATGGTGTGTGCTTTATTCGCTGCTGCAACCCCACTTCTCTAAAGTTTGCCGTGTGCCAGGACATGTTTTAAGGGCACATCTACATTATTGTGTTTAATCCTCACAACAATCCTATGCAGTGTTTGCTACTATTAGTCCCATTTTACAGATTTGAAAACTGAGAGACAAGGAGGTTATGCTGGAGGGCGTGTGGGGTCAGGGGTTCAGAAGGAGGAGGCATTGAGAAGGGGAAAGAGTCTCAGGCCACTTAAAGTGTCAAGACCACAACTTCAGCCCAAGAAAGCAAGCTCCAGAGTCTGAGTTCTTAATCCCTGAGCCATCAACTCTTTTAACATTGGCTGAGGGAATGATTGAAAGTCTAAGAGAATGTTAAAATATGACTGTACAGCTAAAATGTACTGTAGCAGTAATAGCAATGATGATGGTGATTTTTATAACCAAGCCACTGTTTAATATGCACCAGTCCCTTTGTACCAAAGTTTTGTATGTGCATTTTGAATTAATTCTCACAACAGCCTTAAAGGATGACCACCATCCTTATCTATATTTCACCATGAAGAAACTCAGGCTCTGAGATGTTAAACAACTTGTCCAAGGTCACAGAGCAAGTGAGTCTGTCTCTGACATCTGTTCTCTATGACCACACCTCACCGGTGTACCAACAGTTAGCACTGGATCAAGGGCCAGAGTAGTCACAAGCAAGGTTCTCCTGGGACAGTGGAGGTGAGCTCCATGGCCTCTTTTGATCTCTTTGGACTTAGGGTCCTGGGAAGGCTTTTAGAACCACCTCCCATGATGCTACACAAAAAACTTCGGTCTCAGCCCATGCCTGGTAGTGCCTCAAAGGCAAGTTCCTAGAGGAAGAATTCTCTGAAAAAATATCACCATGAGGCAAGTCACTGGTGCACTTGTAAGGAAAAGACAAGAATCCCAGCTGAGAACCCACCTTTGTTCAATGCTCTAGACCTGCACTGTCCAATATGGTAGCCGTTAGCCACATGTGGCTATTGAACACTTGAACTGTGGCTGGTTCAAACGGAAGTGTGCCATCAGTGTAAAAATATGCATCAGATCTCAATGGCTTAGTATTAAAAAATGGAGACTATCAGTAAATTTGTATTGATTACCTATTGAAATGATAATGTTTGGCATATCATGGATTAAATAAAATATATTCTTAACATTGGTTTTACCTGTTTTAAAAGGTAAAAACCTTTTTAAAAGTTGTGGTAAAATATACATAACATAAAATTGATCATATTAACCATTTTTCAGAGTACAGTTCTATAACCAATCTCCAGAACTCTTTTATCTTGCAAACTTGGTGCTCTATACCCATTAAACAACTCCCCATTCCCCCTTCCTGCAGCCCCTGGCAACCACTCTTCTACTTTCTGTCTCTATGAATTTGACTACTCGACGTACCTCATGTAAGTGGAATCACACAGTACTTGTCCTTTTGCGACTGGCTTATTTCACTTAGCATAATGCCCTCAAGGTTCACCCATGTTGTTGACTATGTCAGAATGCCCTTCCTCTTTAAGGCTGAATAATATGCCATTGTATGTATGCACCACATTTTTGTCTGTACGTTTAACTGTCAAAGGACACAAGGTTTGCTTTCACCTCCTTTTACTTTTCCTCGTGTGGCTTCTACAAGCCTTTAAAATTGCATATGTGTCTTGTATTTGTGGTTTATGTTACATTTCTATTGGACAACGCTGCTCTGAATTTTCCTCTCTTCCTCAATGCCTCCTCCTTCTCCCTCCTTCACCAGATGTTAGTTTGGCCTCTCTCTTCCCCCTTCCCTGAGACCTGAGCCAAGAATATTAGCTCTGATTAAGCACTCCCTTTTATAAGGATCTGTGAAAGACTGTCACGTTAGGCAAAGTTTTCTGTAATTGAATGAAACTGTGACATAGGTCAAGGTAGCTTTTTCCATAATACATAAGTAGAAGGACCAATAAATTGGGACTGAGAAGGAAAAGCTTTTGAAGTGATTTGATGTTTTAAAAAGTCAACAGCTTTCCTCAGCTCACAGTCTGAGAGTGAATTTTATTAACCACCAAGCAAAGAGGAGTACAAAACCAATGAAGCATAAATTCACAGCACAGATCTACGCCAGCCTCTCACTCCTGAAATACAGATTTTGTAGAAAAACCTGGGTATCTGGAGATTCAAGGCATTGGAATCTTGTCAGTGTCTTTTGAATTTCCCATTACTTATAGGATATAACTCAAAAGCCTTAGGCCTTTCAACTTTCCAATTTCCTTTCCCACCACTCCCCACAGGCCCCTCTATAAGAAGATAAGTATTACTTTTTAGTCTCCAAATGTACAGTGCAATCCCAGGCCTCCCAGCCTTGACAATGCTCTTACTTCAACCTGGGAGACCCCACCCCATGCATATACACCTGGTGAAATCTTACTCGTTCTTCAGGACAAAGTTCAAAGGTCACCATCTCTGTGAAGCATTCCTTGACTCCAGTGCCCATTAGGTTCCCAACAGGAAACACTCCAATTGGCACACTCCAATGATTGGTTAAAGGATGTCGCATGATGCCACTCTTTACAAAGGTGTGCAAGGTTAAGGGTAGCCAAATGAGATGGTGAAGCAGCCCAAGGCTAACGACCACTAGAATCAGGAAAGAAAAAACAGTTCCCAGAACTTGCCCAGATTTGTAAGAGGGGCCTCCAGACAGAAGCTGTGGCCTGTCCTAGAACACCTGCAGTGAGACAGGAGGGAATCTCTCTCCTCCACCCTCGGGTGTCCTCCCATCAACTGAACCCATCTAGAAGTGGGATAGCACAAGTGCGCAGAGGACACTGCTCATAGACAAAGCCTCCAAGAGCACAGGGCAGGTGGAAATGTGGACTGTTCCTCTAGAAGGACTCACAGAGATGCTCTAGCACAAGCCCTTACCCCATCTCCAGAAACACCCCCTCTCTTCCCAAGACTCCTAAGAGGAACTGTTTGTACTATAAGATAATGCTTGTCATATTGTATTCGTATTGTTGAATTCACTGTCTTTTCCCCAACTACTCAGGAGACCATGAGCTCTTAGAAGGTCAGACTCATTCCTCCCATTCATATATATATTTCTGACACCTAGCAAAGTACTTGGGAGTAAATAGGTACTATATAAATATGGAGTGAATTAATGTGGTCCTTTATCACAATTTTTTCCCTAAGTCCCCCACTGGAATCTGGATGATCTACAGTGAGTCTAGATTGGGAATTTCTCAATGAATTGGATACATAGGATTAATACCCTCCTTTGAGTCCCACCTAGGGTGCTAAAATGATTTGAATAAATGATACTCAGTGCCTCGTTATGCTGTAATTGGTAGCACATTAAATTGTGAGGAATTGAAGAACTTGAACGTAAGTGGCAGGAATCAGCAGTAAGTTAGATCGACTAAGAAAATAAGTGTTTGTGTAGGTGCCCAGGAGAAATGTACTATATATATATAGTAAATATATATACTTATATATGTATGTATAATGTCATGTGCCTTTTATTCATGGCCTCTTTAATTGGAGTTTTCATATAAATTACATATTTTGGAGAAAAGAACTAGAGGAATTAATGCTTTGAACCTAAAGCAACTGTGATGAGAGTTGGGTGCACAGTGGGAAATGCTGACCAGGGCAATGGAAGGCAGAGGCTAAGTGGAGACTGGACACTGAACGGAACACTTGAGGCTCAGGTTGACATGGCCATGGTTATTCCAGGAATAAGGTTCTACCAGGCCGACTGGATTCCTAACCAAACCAATGAGTGAAGACACGTCTCTGAAGTATGTCAATGTATCTCAGGTTTGCTCACTCTACTGGGTTTAACTTTTAACCTGGAGTTTGTATTATTTTCCTAGGACTGCCATAACAGAGTACCACAAACTGGGTGGCTTCAGACAAGAGAAATGTATTCTCTCACAGTTCTGCTGGCCAGAATCTTGAAAGGAAGGTGTCAGCAGGGCCATCCTCCCTCTGAAGCCTCTCGGGGAGATTGCTTCATTGCCTCTTCCAGCTTCTGTCTGCTTGGCTTGGGACATAACTCCAATCTCTGCCTCTGCCTCCATCTTCACATGGCCTTTTCCCCTCTGTGTCTGCCTTAAATCTCCCTGTTCTTTCTCTAATAAGGACACCATTTATTGGATTTAGGGCCCACCCTAAATCCACAATAATCTCATCTGGAGATCCTTAGTTATTGCTGCAAAGATCTTGTTTCCAAATAAGGTCACACTCACAAGTAGCGGGGGTTTAGAAATGTACATCCCTTTTGGGGACCACCATCCAACCCACCACAGGGGTTACGTTAGTTCTGGTTAGTCGGCCTCCTCTCCAAAGCCAAGCCCTTCCCTCTAGTCCACGTTTTCTCATCTTCTTGAATCTAAGATCTTGTCCCCATCCATTATTTCCATTTTCTCTTTTGCTTCTTTAATGTTTTTGCCTTGCTCCTTCCCTTCAGGGTAAAAACATGTTTAGTTCTTCCTAACCGTAAACAAACCACCTTCTCACTGCCTGATTGTACCTTCAAAATTTAAATCCTTTTCCAATACCACCACACCTCACAAAAGCTCCCCTCCCCATCACCACTCCAAGGAAGGACCCCCTCCCCCTTTACTTCTCAGAAATCTCTGGGCTTTTGCTCTCATCAAAAAAGAAGCACCTTTCTGAAGTAACCAGGAAAGTTCAGGTTGCCCAACCTTATAAATACAGGTTCTCTTTGGTCCTTTTGACCCTCTCTGCAACATCTAATTATCTTGGCTATCTCTTCCTGCTTGGAGTTTCTCTCTTACCTCAAGGTGTCAAGTTAGGGCTTGCAGGGAAAAATCTCCCTCAACTATAACCTTCCCAGCTGCTAATGGATTATTATCCTGAACTTAACATTTGTTGTGTTCCTTCCCTCTATGCCACATGGGTTGACTTTTCTTTAAAAATCTACTTAAAGAAAAATAACATTTCTGACACCTGTCAAGTATTCAAAAGGTGGCTTTGTTACGGAATCAAACTTGGGTCTTCTTGCCCTCATGCAGTAAAGCCAAACTACTGACACCAAGTTGTGGTAAAGGAAAGTATGGCATTTACTGCAGGCCCCCAAACAAGGAGAAGGGACAGCTCAAGCTCAAAAGACCTGAACTCCCCTATTGCTTTCAGGGAAGGGGTTTTAAAGGCAGTGTGAGGGAGGGGGCTTCAGAGTGTGATCGACTCATGCACAATTCTCAGATTGCTTGGCATCAAGGTGAGGTTTCAAGCATCATCGACCTTCTGGTTTCAACCAGTCTAGGGTCTATGTGCTGTGGTCAGAAGTTTTCCTCTGGTGAGGGTCTGCTTCCTGTAAAAACAACTTGAGGAATATGTGTCAGACCTTTATCTGTATCTTTCAGGGAACTGAGAGTTTGGTGATTCTGCGATGTGGCAGACTTATAGTCTAAATTGTTACCAGTTCCCCAGCCCAACAGCTATTCTTTGTTTCTACATCTTCAGGTTTCCTCATCGTTAACTTTTGAGCCAGCCTTTTGAGACTCAGGGGAAGCCTGGGAGACTAAAGCAAAAGCCTTTTACTTCAAAGGACAGGGACACAGGGGCTTGTATACAGGTTCAGCTTCTTATTTTTAAATAAAAATACTTATTACAACAAAAATAACATTCCCATCCCTGACGTAGTATTACATCTGTTCAACAGGTTTGAGCCATCTAGTCTTACCTAGTTATCACCTGGCCTTGGAAAGACATCCAAGATAAGGGCACAGTCCAGTGCTCTGCTGTTTCATAAGACACAGATTCAGACTCTGACCACAGTGACGCCCACCACCTTCTTTCCATGACAGGGCTTCATAGGTTCTGCTGATGAAGGGGCCTGCAATGCACAGTGGCTCCTGGCCATTCACTAATCGGTCAGTCTGTGGATGTGTTACTGTGGCCCTTCCCAGTGCTAACAAGAGAAGAGGAATTTGTGAATTCAGCTGTTGTTTAGACTCCAGCCAGCAGCAAAATCTGTGATCCACGGATGGTCCCCTACAATCTTGGTTTTAGTTGTTTTCTTAGAAAAGCATCCATTTCATCAAGATATTCAAGGCCATTGGAATAAATCTGTATACGGTATTCTTCTATAAAATTGCAACTCCTTCTATATTGGCAGTTATGTCTCTTCTTATTCCTAATGTTACTCTTTTGTGTTTTCTCTGTCTTTCTTTTTATATTTTAATTTATCTTTTCAACAGACCACTTTGAGTTTTACTGATTAATTTTAGCTATCTATTTCATTGATTTGGTTTTATTAAACTTTTATTAATATAGAGTATACGGACAAGAAGGTGCGCATAGTACAGCTCAGTGTATTTTCACAAAGTAAACACATTCATGTAATCACTAGATCAAGAAATAAAATGGTACCAGCACAGCAGCCCAGAAGCCTCCTGGGAGCCCTTCCAGTCAACTGCCCCCCAAGGGTAGCATTATCCTCCCTTTGAACAGCATAAATTCATTTTGCTTGTCAGTTCTTCTACTTCTTATACAATCTACTCATATAAAATATATGTATTCTTTTGTATCTGGTTTTACTCACTATTATGGACAGTTTCTCATCTGTAACCTACTTTGAGTGTTATCAAGATTGGAGACAATGAGTGTCAGTTACCTGCACAGGGGCTGGCTATAGCAGATATGTAAGTGAGTTATTATCATGAAAAGGGGACATTATCTGCAGATGGGTGATGTGGGAATGAGGAGGGGAGGGGAGGAGTGTGTGCAGTGGACAAAGCTCAGCTAATTTATCCTGACTGATTCCCAAACATGGTCAAGACCATGATAGGAAGACCCATGTAGGAAAGCAGGCTTATGGTACTTCCTTTCCAACTGCCTGATGACATGGTAAGTACCAGGTTTCATTATTTTCCAACAGTTCAATATAAAAATTTTCAAACCCATTGAAACACTGAATTTACAGCAAACACCCATGTACCCACCACCTGGTTTCTATGATTAACATTTTGCTCTTCATACTTGATCACATATTTATGTCTGTCCATTCATCAATCCATTTTTATTTTTTATGCATTTCAGAGGAAGTTGCTTTAGTAGTAGGGTTTAAAAAAAAATTAGGTGAAATTCACATAACATAAAATTAGCCATTTTAAACTGAGTAATTCAGTGTTATTTAGTACATTTATGTTGTATATCACATCTATCTAGTTCCAAAACATTTCTGTCACTCCAGAATAAAACCCCTTATCAACTAAGCCATTACTCTCATTCCTTCTTCCTCCCAGCTCCTGGTGACCTCCAATCTATCTGTTTCTATATTTACCTATTCTAGATATTTAATGTAAACAGAATCATACAATATGTGACCTTTTGTATCTGGTTTCTTTCACTTAGCATAATGTTTATAAAATTCATCCACAATGTAGCACATTCCTTTTTATGGTTGAATGATATTCCATTGTGTGAGTACCCCAGACTTTGTATACCCATTCATCCATTGATGGACATTTGGGTGGTTTTCACCTTTTGGCTATTGTGTATCTGAGAATTTGTGTACAAAGATATGGTTAAGTACTTGCTTTCGATTTGGGGAAAATATACTTAAGAATAGAATTGCTGGGTCATATGGTAATTCTATGTTTAACTTTTTGTGGAACCGCCAAACTATCTTTCTGGTATGACAGTAAGTTTTTAAGCCCCAGGAAATCTCTTGCTCAAGATGGGCATACTTGTCCTAAGATTAGATGGCATACCTCCATGGCCAGCTATTAGCACTAATTTAGCCCCAGTTTGATTAGCCTCCTTTCTGGATAAAATACACAGGGATTTTATGGCACATGAGAGGAGATGCTGCTTAAGCAGCCTACAATTTCCTCCTGTCTCCTATAGGGTGTGTCAATTCAACTGTCAGTGGAGGGGCAGGGTGTATAGTCTCTTGGGACATAGACTACTCAATTAATGATTCCTGTTGTGTAATCAGTGAGTCTCCATTCCAGGAAATTGCCACATGGAGCAGGACCCCTCTGATACCACAGGAAGCAGCACCAGGTCCCCTTGTGATTTCCTGGGTTATGCTAGGAGTTAAGTGCAACAGATTTGGGTTGGAGAGAGAGGAATTTGCCAAAGAGATGCATGGGAGTGGCAATCCTTGGAATAGACGCTGACAGCTGGCGTGAGATTTCAGAGGGCTGCCCTGCTCTGTGAGCCTGAGAAAACAGGAGACATTCCAACTATTGTATGATATCATCTGTGTCTTAGTAGCATTTGTTTTTAAACTATGGACTTAATTGCTGTTACATTGGCTCTTATATCTTTTTTCCCCAAAAGTTGAATCTTTGAAATTCCCATGAAAGCACATTCAGTTGCCGTTTCTGTTCCAACTTGATGACAGAATCATCCCTAATAATGAAAACAAATCTGTTATTGGCAAAGCAGTCCCAGGTGTTGCTTTTGGGGAGTCAGGAAGGGGAAGCAAAAAGTCTCAGAGCGGCCCAGAGATTGCAATAGATTAACAAAGGCTGTTTGCAAACAGGCCAATAATCCACCACTTTGCACATGATGTTATCATGTGCAAATCCCATTCACGAAAACCTGGTGGAGTCAGCAGAGAGGGTGCTGGAGGATCTTGAGCTTCAGGTAAAGAACTCCAGATCAAAAAGGATATGTAACTTATTCAAGGCCATAGAGCTAGGAAGGAACAGGTTCAGAGCGCAAATCCTGTGCTGTTTCCAGTAGGAGAAAAAGAGAATGATCATCCAAGGTGTTGGGGAAATAAAACTTTGGAGTCACCTAGAACATGGTGTGGGCTGTCGGAACAGTGACTCAGTCACTGACCAGCCATGTAACCACTAGCTCACTCAGCCCCTGATCTTCATTTTCTTCTCTTTCAGTGGAGCTGATGCTAGCTATAAGATTAACGTGAAGACAGAATGAAATAGTGTACATGAAGTACTTTACATGCTAGCAATTGCAGGTGTTCAAAAAATTGTAGCTTTCCTGCCCCAACCAGATCATGCTAGCAGATTCTAGAAAATCTGTTCCCACGACTTCTTCAACCCTTGCTCTTTATCTCCTAAGTGTCGTAAACTGCACATGCCCCGACCCTAAGCAAAGTTCATCAGAGATATTAGCCTTGACATAAAAACAATGGGGGTGCTTTGAGATGAGGAGACACTTTGCAGTCAGAAGGTAGGGACAATCAATGTTCATTACTTAATTAGGATAAACTTTCATTTATATGTCCAGCTGTCAGGAAGCAAGACCTGATCAAAGGCCCATTAGTCACAGGGCTGGCTTGGCAAAGGGCCGCTTAGTTAAGGGAGTGAATTTAACGTGAAAGGGAAGAGGAAGCCGGAACACTGGGGCTTGGTACATTGTGCTTTAGTGAGTCTTTTGGTCCTAGTTCTGCAAGCTTTCTTTAACAGAGGTTAACCCAGATGCTGAAGGCTGACTGTATCAAGCGTCCATGACAGTCATGAGCAAGTGGTAGCATTTCATCCCCTTGTCAAATTTTCAAATTGGGCAAACCTGAGAACAAGACTGAGAGGCAGAAATGTCTTGTCAAATTTCACGGAAATTGCTGGTCCCCAAAGACAGAAATAAACCTTTCAGACCATTATAGGGCAGAACAGGGTTGACTGTCCTATGTCTGCTGCAGAATTTGGAACTTGCCAGACTTTGGAAAGGTCATTCAGTGTGGACCTTTGTACACTTGTGTTCCAATAGCATTCATTCTTTAATATGGAATTCTCATTCGCGACAATTGTAATATTAGTGGTAATATTTATATCATTATGTTCTAAAACCAGACAGGGTGAGACACAAATTAATAAGCGTTTGCTCAACACCCACAGGCCACCAGGTGCTGCTGCTACAATGGGGAGAGGTATTGCAGAAGTGGATGAAGAGATAAATGATTTATTTTTCACATTTTGTAAGCACATTTGCATTATACAAGCACCCTGCACATTTGCATAATCTGCTAGTTGAATGAATAAATTGACAGTGCATTGTGGAATTGCCTTCATGACGTGGTGAGGATAAAATTACTGTTATTGTTATAACTGATCTCATTTGCTGAGTACCGACTGGACTGAGGGGGGGTGAGGGGGGGTGGGTACCACATGAGGACAGCAGAGGGCAGTAGTTAAGAGCACCAACTCCGAAGCCACATTGCTGCGTGTGGCTCCTGTCTCTGCTGCTTTCTAGCTGTGTAGGCTTCAAAACCAGGGTGATTTCTTTGTGCTTCAGTTTCTGCATCTGTAGGATCGGAATGGTAACAGTGATACCTGCTTTGTAGGACTGTTAGAAAGACTAAACGAAGACTAACTTTTGTAATGTGATCAGAACAGTATTTGGCACAATGTAATAATCATCATCATCATAATAATCCCCCACCCACCCACACACACTGGGGCAAAGTGCCCATTTTTTAAAGGAGGAAGCTGATTCCTGACACCTCAGGGGTAGAGTAGCCTTGAAATTCAGGTTGTTCTTGCTCCAAGTACATTCTCCTCCCACAAAGCCTGGGACATCCTCTCACTGAATGGAGTGTGCTGACCCTGGCATGCCCGCTGTCAGGATGAGGCAGAGCTCTCTTGTGCCTCCCTCTCCAGAAACAAACATTTCACGAGCATGTACACATCCCACCTTTGCTGGAGCCGGGGGTCACCATTTCCAAAAGAACAGTCTCTGCCTAAATGTGCGAGGGTTCTAAGAAGCTCAAAGAGATTCCTACCTCACTTATAAGCACTTCTTCAGTTCTCACTCTGTCTAAAATAGAAATGTAATCTCAGAGATGCTTTCATCCAAGAGATCAATCTCCCCAGGCTCCATTCCACGCTCATGGTGGGGACAGCATGGTCCTGAGGGCCTGTGGTATGTTGAAGATACTAGGGTTGGGGCTAGGCTGGAGGTGATGCGAGTTTTAAATTGGCATCACGAAAAACAGGACAGTCATTGTGGTGAGGGGAAATCACAGTCGGACTTCCCTGGTGGCGCAGTGGTTAAGAATCCGCCTGCCAATGCAGGGGACACGGGTTCGAGCCATGGTCCGGGAAGATCCCACATGCTGCAGAGTAACTAAGCCCTTGTGCCACAACTACTGAGCCTGTGCTCTAGAGCCCACATGCCAAAACTACTGAAGCCCATGCACCTAGAGCCACAACAAGAGAAGCCACCACAATGAGAAGGCTGTGCACCCCAACGAAGAGTAGCCCCCGCTCACCACAACTAGAGAAAGCCCGCGCAGCAATGAAGACCAACTGCAGCCATAAATAAATAAATAAATTGACTTTTTAAAAAAAGAAAGAAATCACAGTCAAAGAGGGAGCCAGAGATCAAGGTAAAGAAGCAGTAGAAGGTGCCCGTTCTGAAGAACAAGAAAGTAAAATCGCAAGACAGGTCAAATCTGGAGCTGAGATAAATGGGCACTGGAGAGTGAAGCCTGAAGCAGGGTGGGGTGGGGAGCTCTAGACAGTCTGAACCTACTGTTGTGAAGTGGTCTGTCCAGCTGCGTTGGTGCCTGGATGTTCGCTTGTTTGAGAGGGGCTCTGCAGGGCTCGAGTCAAATAGGAGTCCCTTGATTTATCAAAGGAATCTCTAGAGTTTGAGTCCGGTGAGATTTAATCTAATGTTGAAGATTCTGTTCAGTCTTATAACAGTGAGGATACCTTAGGAGATGTCTGAGTCAGTGGGGCATATTAAATTCATATCCATACTCAAGTATGCCAATGAGATAATTTGATGGGAGAAGCAAGGAGAAGAGAAATACTAAAGTCCTGTTGAGCAAACATTATCAGTAGCATTTCTCTTCAGTTTGTCACCAACCTATCATTACACAAATGAGAATTTCCTTACTCCCAAGGGAGATACTTGATTTCTGAGGTACCTCTAAGGCTATGAGGTCAATGGAGACAAATGATCTTTGGCTAAAATTCTGCTTTCTTGTGGTATTACTTTGTTTCCAAACACGGAAGCAAAACACTGGTCGGGAGTAACCAGGAAAGGAGACTCACCCACCCAGACCGAGTTATACCAATGTCTTTATTATTTGACAGAAGTAGATCATATTGGAGGGAGGTTAAGCTTTGTCTTGTGCTGGCCTTAGTCCTGAACCAGGAAGATGGTCCTACTTCTCTTAGAACATGGCATCTGCCCTTTATTGGGCAACCTTGCATTTTTCCATTTTACCCATCAAAAGTCATAGTAATTCTTGAATCAGCCTCTTCAGTGTTTTCCCCTTGAAAGGATAAAAGGATAAAGAGCCTGGATTTGCAGGGCTGGGAGGTCCTTCAAGAACAGGCAAAATGTGCCCAATCATCACAGGGGAAACTTGTGAACCTGACAAAAACCTGTCTTCCAAATCTCTCAAATCCTTCCTCAGAACCAGCCCTACCCTTGTCTTTGTTCTAGATCAGTCATGTATCTGTATATGGTTTTGGTACCCTTTGGACTGGCTTCCTGGCTCCTTTATTTCTGTATTTGGCTTACTTTATGCACTTTCTTGAAAACTATTTCTGCCTCTTCTCTAGCAACTCACTGGCAACCTTGGCAACTAACTTGAATGCTGCTCTCCCTCTCCGCTTATGCCTCTTCCCCACTCCTAGGGTTCTGGAGCCTAAATGGACTGGTAATGATAGATGTGCTTTCTCTTCCAACTTGGAGTGTTGACTACATTTGGCAACCTCCTGAAGGTGTTTCCTAAGATACCTCCCCCAGATCCCAGGGGGTATAGGCTGTGACTCATCCACTAGCTGCATGCCAGGAACTTTGCAAACACTGTGCTAAATACATCATAATAAGTCTCCCAACAACCCTCAAGAGGTAATTATTGTTAATTCTATTTAATGGAGAAATCTTGGATTGCATTCTAGCTATTGTGTTGTTATGATGTAGAGATTCTGTATTCTGTTATATTCCTCTAAAGAGTTTTGGTATATTTTATAGCAGGTAGTAATTTGCTTAGACTCAAATTGCACAAGACTCTGTCTTGCCTGTGGTAAGTGGCAGCTAAAATCTCAGTTCAACTCCTTTTTCCTTTAGCTGGGTGGTTTGCAGTCTGCTTCATACATGTATAGTTCAAGGGTCAGCTACAGATTTGGGCAGAGTTAATGCACAGAATCTGGGCCTCCCCTACTCTGGCATTCTCCTTTCTAGGCTTCCCTCTTCACTTTCCAGAGTCTGTGGCCACCTTGGATGCTGTCTCCAATTCCTCAGACCAGAAAGATGGCAAGTGTTCTCTTATTCCTTCAGCTGGCCTGTGTCACACTGTGACTATGGCTTACCCTAGAGTTGCAACAAAATGGGGATCTCACCCTCTGTTGATCTCTTCTTCCAAGTTTCGACTCCTTTCTAAAATCTGCCTGCTTTTGTTGTCTCTTCAGAGACTTTGGGTATATTTTGCCCTTTGAATATTTTGTCCTAAGTTTATAGCTGTTGTTCATGGAGACTGGTCTGCTGGGCACTTACTCCATCACACTAAAGTAGAACTCCAGAAAATATTCAAAAAATACTATCAATAACTACTACCTTTATCATTATTCTCATGACCAGTCTTCTCTTGCTGAGTCACAGAATCACAGATATCCTGGGCAGGCATTGTGAAGCAGACAGAAAAAAGGAACCAAGATAGATCTCTGGAATATAGCATTAGTACCCCTCTGCAAGGTTTGCAAAGCAGTGGTTCTTTCCAGAACTGCGTGGACGCATCACCCTTTCTGAGTCACCATGTATATGTGGGGAGAAGGAGGCAGGGTCATTTTCTTGAGTAAAGCACAGTTGATGAGGTGTTAATTCTTCTCCACCCACATCTCTCTCAGAGGACACATAGCAAACAGCTCTCACTCTGGAGACAGGAGGCTTGCCAAAGTGCATCACACCAGCAGGACGTGACTGGACTGTGTTTTGGAGCGACTGAAGAGGCAGCAGCACCACGTCCAAGTTCTTTGCGGCTCTTAGCGGGTCACAGAAGAGAGCCAGCTCTCTCTTACAACCCCGCCCGATGGAGCTTGGAGTTTATCTGTGGGACAAGAGCCGCAAGGTATGTTTCCCACAAGGAGAATGACTGTGCTCCTGGCAAGGGCCGAAAGGGAGATGCAACTGCTGCCAGGGAGGCCCTCCACGTCAGAGGACAGCAGAAATTGATGCTCCTGGCAGCCAGACGCTCCTCGGGTGCCTCCACAACCCAGAAACCACTCACCATCCACTGCACCAGTTTAAAAATGTGAACACTTTATCTCTGCCTCCCCACTGTCCTGACCCCAACAGCACACATGGCAACACAGCCATTTTCACTAGTGCCAGGACCAAACCAGGATGACACTGGCAGCAGGAGACTGCAGAGACATGCATACAAGCCAGATGATGGTCCAAGAGGCTGTCATTCACGGAGGTTGACCTCTGCCCCAATAATTCCCCTAAGCTGTACATAGTCAAAAGAAGCGAAAAGGAATGGAGTCAGAAAGAGGAGGAAGGGAGAGGTCCAAGTGAAAAATGTTGTGAGGATGAGAGTGTAGACTAGACATTGTCTAAGATTTAATAAGCAGGACTGAGTTAAAAACAGAAAAACAGAAATGACACCAAAAGAAGCTGCCTGCTTTAGGCAGATGGAGATTTCCGGGCCTATAAAGGAACTCGCAGTTCTAAGGATAAAGTGGGTTTTGCGTCTGAGCTTGACTTTACACCTCTTCCACACACAGAACCCCAAATCTAGGTGCTGTAAAGAAGACTGGCAGATTTGACATGGAAACTCAACCTCTGTGAATTGAGAGGCACTCTCCAAAGGCGAAAAGATGAGTGAGAGAGTAGTAGAATCTGTTTACAATTTATGCATTCCAAAATAGGTCAACAAAGATGACCCAGAGGAGGGAGACAATTAGGCAAGTCACAAATGCAGACACATGAATGGCTAAGAAACATTAAGAAAAAAGCTTTGTTTCTCAAGGATTGATTGAAATGAAAATTAAAACAAGGAAATATCTTTTTTCACCTATTAGACTAACAAAAGTGTAACTGATTTTTAGCATCCAGTGTTGGTGTGAGATTGGTGGTGCTTGGGGGAGAAGACACTCATCTCATGATGCTGAGGTCCAAGTTAGAATTATGCAGTCTTTTCAGGGGCAATTAATAGTACCTGTTAGAAGTGAAGTGTGCTTGCCCTTTGAAAGACATTCCACTTTCATGAACCTGTCTTACAGACAGTCTTCCAAGGGCATAAGGATAAACATACAAAGATATTCACTGCTACATGACTTGTAATTGCAAGAAATCAGAGACAACCTAAATGTCCAACAGTAGGGAAACTGTTAAAGAAATTATGACAAATCTACTCCATTCCGTATCTAGGATTCAATATTCAAGGATACTATTCAGCTACTAAAGAGAATGAAGTACTTCCATATGAATAACAGAGAAGCTTGTCCAAGACAATTGTTGAGTGGCAAAAGCAAGGAGTTGAATTTTCTATGTGTCAGAACTTTTCCCATTTCATCTTCTATAATTATATGGCTCTATGATTGGTACTGTTGTCACCATCCCCCATCCCATTTTAACCAAGGAGGCAATCAGGGCCGAGAGAGACTAAGTAAATTTCCAAGGTTGGCTTCAGAATTCATGTTCTTAACTATTCTATTAGTGTGTGTGTGTGTGTGTGTGTGTGTGTGTGTGTGTGTGTGTGTGTGTTTCACGTGTTCATAGAGACATGGAAAGTGTGTGGGTTTGGGAAAGACAATAATACAGTGTATTTCTGTAAGGTGCCACCCAATTCTCTCTTGAAAGCAAACAAGGCTAACGCTCAAAGTGTTAGGAACTGGTGGCTCATAGCTCACTCCCTCCCCAGGAACTGCCCTCTGCTGAAGGGAGCTGCCTCCTCCAAGTTCACACCCCCTTCTGCAGGGGTTGAGGGATGGCTCACATCCAGTGTATGGTGGAAGGGGTGGCATACAAAGACCCCTTGCCTCCCTTTAGGACAATTCTGACAGTCCATCCCAGCTCCCAAGTTCCCCCTATGAATCAACTCCAGCCTTTTTGGAAACCACATCACCGTTCAACTTCTCCCTCTACCCAGTCCTGTTTCTTTCACTCCTCTGTGGCTCTGGTGACCAAGGGCACTTCTCAGTAACCACTGTGCAGGCTAATCTCCACCTCAGAGTCTATTCCTCAGGGAGCTGGAAGGTGGAGAGTAGAGGGGAGAGGTGAGAAAATGACTTCCATTTAATATATATTTCTATTTTGTGTGAATTTTGTCCAGTGAGCATGCAATATGTATATTAATTTCCAAAAGGCCAATGTAAAGCATAAAAACATAAAATTAAAAATCATTGCTGTAATTCTATAGCCAAGAAAATTGGGACCCTAGAATGTGACTGGAGATTTGTGTCCAGGAAATAAAATAGCAGGCCTTTCATTAATTTTTCAGGGTTCTCATCTGAAAAATAAAATGCCTTTCCACTGTGCCCGGATTTTCTCTCCTGATGCAACCAAAAAAAAAAAAAATTTCCTCTTGCTCTTCCAAATTTTGCCTGGAAGGTTTGATATTTTTGAGTCTCCCTGAGCTCTGTTGTCAGAGGGTGAAGGAAGCCTGCTGATCTCTCAAATCCCTGCCACAGAGAATAGGATGCATTGAACCTTGTCAGAGTTCCACACTTATTGTATAAAAGCAAAACAAAAGAGCTATGCATTTAGGTCATCAAGAGAGAGATAAAGATTTGCTGATACAACAGATATTGATGTACTGGTTAGAACAGCAGCCTAGGGGCTTACCTGGTGGCACCGTGGTTAAGAATCTGCCTGCCAATGCAGGGCACACGGGTTCGAGCCCTGGTCCGGGAAGATCCCACATGCCGCGGAGCAACTAAGCCCGTGTGCCAGAACTACTGAGCCTGCGCTCTAGAGCCCTCGAGCCACAACTATTGAAGCCCGCGTACCTAGAGCCCATGCTCCGCAGCAAGAGAAGCCAGCGCAACACAACGAAGAGTAGCCCCCGCTCCCTGCAACTAGAGAAAGCCCGCAAGGAGCAAAAAAAAAAAAAACCCAACGCAGCCAAAAATAAAATAAATAAATTGAAAAAAAAATAAAAATAAAAACAGCAGCCCCGTAATTTTCAGGTCTCCGTTTTACATGTAAAATCAGTGCCCAGTGTGTCCATTCATTCTCTGTGTATTCATTCATTCATTTCATCAAAAGTTTATTAAATGTTTACTACATGCTACCCCTTATGCTCTTGGGAGGTGTATTGGCTTAATCATGGTCCGATGAAACAGCATAGTGACTTACTGATTGGTGAATTACTCTCCGGATGTTAGAAGGTACTGTTCATGAACTTGGTTCAGAGGAGGACAGCCTGCCATTGTACCTCTCACAGAGAGCTCTCTAGGGTTTAGATGAGTTTGAGAGGATGTGAATCATTCTAGTCTATAGAAAAAGCTACGGGAGAATTTTCTTTCCGGGGTGATTGCTGAGATTCCATATTATACCATGGGAAACAGAAGTAGGAGATTTTCTGTCAATTTTAGATATCAGTGCATTGTTATGACTGCTAATGATGGAGGAGCACTTGGCCCTTGAAGAATATTTGAGTGAGTGATGAGATTATGAGCTGGTGATCACACACGCAAATGGGAATTGCAGGAAAGTAAAGTAGTCACTTAAGGAACAAAGAGATGAATAAGTAAATGAATGAAACTCAACTGTGCCTAGAAAAACGCTTTACATTCTGTAGGGACTCAATAAACGTCACTAAAAGAAAATGGAGAAACTCAAGCATATGTACTGGGTAACTTTCTACCTCTCCGTCTTTCCTCCAACATATTTTGAGCACCTAGTCTGTGTCAGATGCTAGACCAAGCATGAAGGCTTTGCACAGGTTAAGTCAAACCAATCTTTACAATTCCAAGCAGAACCATGGTCCGCCCTCCCTCCTACTCTTCTGCATAACCAGACCTCTAAAATGTGCTTCTGTGTCCAGGGAGTGGGAAAGGGGTGAAACAATAAGAGCTCGAAGTCATTTCACATGTCGTTTTTTAACTTAAACATAACTGCCTCTTGAAAATATTCTTTTGATGGAGAATTGCTCTCGGAACAACAGAATCATGATGTCAGTGCTGTGGTGATTGACTATTTTTAGATTACCAGATTCGGACTTTAAGCAGAGTATGAAAGTGGAGCTGTCCAGGAGCAAGAAGAACAGGCAGCCAGGGAGCAGGGGCCGCTGGCATTATGGACACTAAGAGCAGCGGGCTGCTAGGGGAAAACCCAGGCTGACACTCAAGATCAACTGCATTAGAGACTAGGTAGGACCTTAGCTAGTGGAAATCACTTTGGAAAGTTCACACATGGTTTTAGGTCTGAGCATCACTTGCTTATTCTTTTTTTTTTTTTAACATCTTTATTGGAGTATAATTGCTTTACAATGGTGTGTTAGTTGCTGCTGTATAACAAAGTGAATCAGCTATACGGGTA
>NC_041227.1:105581739-105588901 GCF_002837175.3 Physeter macrocephalus | reverse complement strand
ATTTGGTAGTGTATATATGTCCGTGCCACTCTCTCACTTCGTCCCAGCTTACCCTTCCCCCTCTCCGTGTCCTCAAGTCCATTCTCTACGTCTGTGTCTTTATTCCTGTCCTGCCCCTAGGTTCTACAGAACCGAGACCATCATACAGAGTGAAGTAAGTCAGAAAGAGAAAAACAAACACCGTATGTTAACACCTGCCTATTCTTGAGTAGTCCTCCAACAGCAGTGGAAATGGCATATTTAGGTGACACCTTGCTGATTTGACACCACTTGACAAAAAGATGATTCAAATTCAAATGTCCCCAGGCAGGTACCATGGAGGAGAGAAGCAGCCAGGTGACACCAATGGCAAACTGGAGAGCCTGCGCTCCAAGGAAGGGATCATCAGATACTAAATTCAAGCCTATTATAACCTTGTGGGAATTCAGGCCCTGAGGTGTCATAACTTGCAAAGTTTCAAGAGAAGCAGGAAATCTTGACCTTTATTGAAATCTCTGAATATTTTTTTTTTTAAATAGGCACTATGCAGAGACATATACTGCTTAGGCTTCACCAATGGGGGGCACCAGCTGGTAAATGGTCCTCATAGTCAGTGATGTAAAGGGAAACAGAGAAGATGAATAGAATGTGCAGCAGGTGTTGTCATGGCAACCAAATAGGGGTCCAGATGATGCTGAGGCCGTGTAACTTCCTTCCTTCTTTCCTTTTTTTCTGCTTTTTGTTTGGCATTTAGAGCAAAATCAAGAGAGGTATTGTGAGAACAAAGATCTTCTCTTACTTGTAAAACATGTTTGGTTTTTCTTTCACGCTGCTCTCCTGGCTTTTCAGCAACTCTGAGAGGTCAGGAGAGACCCTCCTTGTTCCAAGGTGACTTTGCTTCCCAACTTCTAGGTGAGCTGTGTATCCAACCATATCAAGCAGTGCTCCAGAACTTTTTCCTCTGGGCAAGGGCCTTGTTCTTCCTGATCTGTTATCAGTGTGCGTTTGGGGAATTTGTAGGCAAAGGTGGAGAAATAAAACATGATCCTGTCACCAACCTTCTTTAGTTCTCATAAAATATACCACCTGTTATCCTTTGTCTTCTCCTTTTATTTTCTGGATCTTCATTTTACTTTCTGAGGCTTCTTTTCCAGGCCTGGTGACAGAAAGCCTTCAAGGTTGTAAGATGAAGTGGAAATAGCTTGACCTGGGAGTCTGGAGGCCTAGGCCAGTTCTGATACAAGCTAACTGAATGGCTTTGGACAAGCCTCTCTGAACTTGAGTTATCATCTCTTGTAATGCAGCAACAATGAGGCAAGAGATCACCATGTTTTCAGGACCTCAGACTGAGGGACAGAAGGTCTGGGCCTAGTTCAAGCTCTGACATGACCTACATGTGTGATATTAGCTAGACCACTGCCCACATCTCAGTTTCCTGATTGGCAAGATAAAGGTGTTGATGTGTTCATCCATTCAACAAATGTTTGTTGAGCTCCTAACAAATGCCAGGCTGTTTAGGGCTTAGACTAATATTTCACGGTCAGCTATTTCACAGTTATATCTTAGCCTTCATTGGTGTAGTAGTTTGAATGTTGACCTGTTGAACAACAGGCTTCAGCTCCTGTAACCTCACAAGGCTAATAATATCTTTAGCAGCTCTGCTTAATCTGCCTGGAGGAGGGAAAAGGAGGCAGATGATTGACGGTGGGGTCACTGCTGGCAGCTCCTAGCACAGCTTACAGAGAGTGGCCACCACCGTGGCTGTGGCTCTCTTTAGAATGGAGGGTGCTTAGCATAATTTGGCTTCATCTTTGGACCCTCACCACCAGTCTGAGGAGAAAAAATATTCCACCTGACATCTAGAGAAGTTTGTATTTGTATATGTATATATGGACGGGGGAGATGAAAAGAAAAGAAAGGATTTTGTTTTTGAGAAAAATAGGGCAATACTCTTCACTCTACTGGAACTCGTTTGTATCAATTCAGCAGTATATTGTGAACACCCTTCCATCTTTGCACATATAGATCTATACCCACCTTTTTGATGTCTGCCTAATACTCCATCATATGGCATCCCCTGATATGTTTATCCATCCCCTGAGTAATGGACACTTAGACTGCCTGTCAATTTTCACTGCCATCAATAATGCTGCAAGAAATACATTTGTACACGTATCCTTGCACTTGATTATAATTATTTTCCTGGAAGAAATTTCTAAAAGTAGAATTGCAGGGCTTCCCTGGTGGCGCAGTGGTTGAGAATCTGCCTGCTAATGCAGGGGACACAGGTTCAAGCCCTGGTCTGGGAGGATCCCACATGCCGCAGAGCAACTAGGCCCATGAGCCACAACTACTGAGTCTGCGCGTCTGGAGCCTGTGCTCCGCAACAAGAGAGGCCGCCATAGTAAGAGGCCTATGCACTGCGATGAAGAGTGGCCCCCGCTTGCCACAACTAGAGAAAGCGCTCGCACAGAAACGAAGACGCAACACAGCAAAAATAAATAAATTAACTAATAAACTCCTACCCCCAACATCTTCTAAAAAAAAAAAATAGTAGAATTGCATATCAGGGCATGCACACTTTTTTTAATTTAAAGTAGAATTGCTTATCAGGGCATGCACACTTTTTAAAAAATTTTGATAGCTCTAAAGTGGGCGTGTTAATTAACATTACCATTAACAATGAATTAAAGAGTTTTTTTTCTTTCACCAGTAGTGAATAGTATAAATCATTTTAAACTTTGCTAGAAAGAGCAGGGAAAGTGGTGTTATCTTTTTTCTTGCCCCTAATATAATTCAGTTCAATTCCATAGATATATTTTGAGTAGCTGCCAGGTATAAGACACAATGATGGGAAGAAGACCCATGTCTGCCTGTATCCCCAGGAAGATGAAGACACTGAAGGGAGGCTCTAGGGTGTAAGGGCAGCACTGTTGTTGGGAGCAGAGACTGAGACTCCAACTGTGGCTTTGCTATTAACCATCCAGGGCACCTCCAGCAGCACCTCCCTGAGTCTCTGTTTCTTCACCCACTATGTGTATGATACTACAGTTGTGCTTGGCACCTACTGGCTGCTACATGTCATCTACTACCACTACTGCAAAAGAGACTTTGCTAAGTGTAAACAAAATGAAATGGAAAAATCAGAATGAAAGGTTTCACTCTGGTTGTTGAAGGGGGAGGATATCTGGGAAAGACTCATAGATTTGAGTTGAACTTGCTTCTTGGTAAGATGGGGCTGCCAGGGAGGGTTATTGTGGGAAAAGTTGTGAGGAGGAGAATGCTGGGCATGCTGGGAGTGGGAGGGGGTACAGGAGGCAATTTGGAGTCACTGTAGCTGAGAATGCAGCCGAGTGAAGTGGGAACACAGTGTAGGGTGTGGCCAGAATGTGGAGGACTGGATACCAGGCGAGGGTAAGTAGTTTAGTTTCCAACCTATTTGCAATAGAGAGAAACTGAACATTTTGGAGAAGGAGAAAAACACAGGTAAAGGCAGTGTTTCACCTGAAAGGTAAACTTCATAAGGATTTCTAACATGCCATATTCAATTTGTTTATGTACTAACTCCTCCTAATAAAACAGCAAGCTAAAACCACAATAAAATAGTAATGTCTCTTTTCTAATCTACAGAAAAAATTTTAGATGTAGAATTGCCCCTGTGCCTACATTTTTTCTTATCCTTTTTTTTTTCTTTCTTTCTTAAGTCTTGGTACCCACAGACACTGTCTATCCCAGACTCTAAGGTAAAATCATGTCTGGCTTACCATAAAAATGTTTTATAGTGTTCACTTTATGTTAACATACTTACCAGTACGTCATGGTATTTACAGCAAGCATGAGGAATTCTAGGCCTCCATCCCTGGGACACACTGGAGAACCATTGTTATATACTATGAGCATCTTCAGAACAGAGGCTGCGTTATTCATTCCTGTCTCCCTGAAAGCTTGTTCAGAGTTAGGATGTGGTAGCCCCTCAGAAAAATGTCTATTGAAGTAAATGAAATACTCAACTCTGAGGATAATGGTAGCACCCAAAAGTGGAGATATGATTAAAGTCCTGTACCAACCCAGCCAAGAAGTCGGCAAATGGTTCAACACAAATGACAGACACAAAATAAAAGTGTTAATCAAAATTGCAAAACAAAATGGAACTGTCGGTATGATATAGCAAATTCACTGGGTAAAACTGTGCAATTGATATTGCAGCATATATTTTAAAAAATATGCTTTACCTATCAATTAAAATTTATTTTTCAAACATCTCATTTTTCTTCCAAACAAATGAAGCGTGTGCATGCATACACACACACACACACACACACACACAGTGTGTGTTCATTTCTCACTAACTCAACACAAATTACGCATAATACTGAATATTCTTTTTATCCCAACATTAGACACAGGGATGGAGACAGATTGTTGAATTCGTTTTAACAAATCTGGAGCAGCAGATTCTTTGTTGAAAAAATATTTCCACTTATCAAGGGATGTCGTTCCCTGAAGGGAAGTGAACACTGTGTTGAAAGCACTGACTTCTTTATAAAGCAAATTGGGGGCAAAAGCTCATTTTTCCATGTTGAGAGCATCCAGATATGAATGACTTCAACCAAACAGGAAGATGCTCAGGATTGGCCTGACTCAAAGTAGCTAGAGAATGCTGTGGTTAATTTTCAAATTAAAGCCACTTATTTCAAAATATTGTGACTCCAACCTGGGCTTCAGAGATTAATGTATTAACCACTTTAATTGGGAAATAGTCCTGCAATGTGTACGGACCTTTCATGTGGGCACGTGGAGAGGTGCCCCCACCCCACTTAGATAATTTCTGGAACTAAAATTAAAATGTGTCATCGATGGTAACCAAACTTATTTGATGGCATTTCCAAATAGTACTTACCTTGAAGGTTTGCAGCAAGATACATAAAAGAAGAAAAGAAGGCAAAAGAAAACATTATCATAAAGCATATTTTATTTCAGTACAAAAGCAAAATAATGCAGTCTTTCTGTACAAGGGCCCGGAGACCTGGCTGGGAGGAAGGGTTGGTGCAAGTTGGACTTTGTCTGCACTATTCCTCTGTCCTGCCCAGAGGAACCTGCAAGGGCCTTGTTCTTCCCTTTCCTTTACCTTGTTGGCCTCACAGCCTAGGCACAGAAAGCAAGGTAGAGTGTTGGTTTTCTAAACTGCGTAACAAAGCACCATCAATTCAGTGGCTTAAAACAACATCCGTTTATCAGCTCACAGTCTGTAGGTCAGAGCTGGTGGGCTCGACTAGGTGCTCCACGTAGGGTCTCAAGGCCAAAATCAAGGTTTTTTGGCCGGCTAGCATCTTGTCCCGAGTGTCTGGAGAGGAATCTGCTCCAGGCTCATTCAGGTTATTAGTAGAATTCGGTTTCATGAGATTGTAGGATTGAAGACCCTGTTTCCTTGCTGGCTGTTGCCCAGGGGCTGTTCTCAACTCTGAGGCCACTCTCTTCTGGCCCTTGTGTGTGGTCCTCTCCATCTTAAAAGCCGGCAAAAGTTCTTCAAATCTTAGGCTTTGAATGGTTCTGCTTCCTGCCAGAGAAAACTCTCCACTTTTAAAGGACTTATGTGATAAATTAGGTCTACCTGGATAACATTTCTTTGGATGAACTCAAAGTCAATCAATTAATAATCTTAATCACGCCTGCAAAATTCCTCTGCTCTGTAATGTAACATAATCACAGGCATGAAGACTCATCGTATAAACAGTCCCAGGAGACAGGGCAGGGAATCTCGAGGAGAAGTGAGATCCTAGGTTTCTGCCTACTATGGGAAGAGTCCTGACACAGCGGCATGGTAGTAAGTCGTTTGCTTTTCTTACTTCGTTTCCACCGCTAACAATTTGACAGTTTAGTGGCTAAGGCCTTGGGTTGTGGTATCAATCTACCTGGGGCTTAAAACCCAGCTCCTCAACGGTGGTTGTGACCTTGGGCAGTTTCAAGTCCCTTCTGCTAGAATGTTTGTTTTGAACATGCAAATTGTTCCAGAGACATTGCTATATTAGGGAACAATTCAAGCATAACACAAATTTGCTCACACATAATTTCCTCAAGAAATACTAGGTGAATGCAGGAAACTGCACCCAGGAATAAAAACTGCCGAGTGGGAATACTCAAAACACGCACATTTCAAACAACTGCCTCAGTCCACTGCCTGTGTTATGAGCCATACCTGTCCAAGAAGGATTACAACTTTCCTTCTGATTTCAGATAACCCTCCTCCACCACTTCAAGAGCTGCAACCCTTCCAAGGCCACTTCCACAAGTAAACATTAAATTTTTCCAAGGTGAAGTGCCATATTTATGCAATACTTAAGGTATTTCTTAACCATCTCACATGCTTTAAACTATGCTACAGTTTTTATTAGTTTCCTACCTTTACTGAATGTGTGACTGATAGTTTTTGAGCGTTGTGCCCACTTATGGGTTGGCTTGTGTCTCCTGTCCTAACCCCCAGTGCTTAGAATGTGACCTGATTTGGAAATATGATCTGTTAGAGGTAATCAAGTTAAAATGAGATCATTACGCTGGGCCCTAATCCAATAAGACTGGTGTCCTTATTAAAAGGGAAAATTTGGACACAGAGACAGACACGCACAGAGGGAAGACTATGTGATGACACACGGGGAGAAATCCATGCAAACATGAAGGCAGAGGTCAGGGTGAGGCACCAACAAGCCAAGAAATGCCAAAGATTGCCAGCAAACCACGAGAAGCTAGGAAAGAGGCTTGGGGCAGAGTCCACCTGACAGCCCTCAGAAGAAACCAACCCTGCTGACGCCTTGACTTCAGACTTCCAGGCTCCAGAACTGCGGGACCTGGTTTCTGGTACTTTGTTATGGCAGCTCTAGGCAACTAATATTGATACATACCCCAATCCATATTTTCTTGTAAGCCATGGTTTTTATTGCATTATTTTGCATAGCAAACTTGTAAAATGTTTAGCAGAGTAATAATGTAGTAATTTTTAGGAATGCATATGTTGCACTATAGCAGAAATGACTATACTTCAATGCTGTTTCAGTTTTCTCTCTTACTAAATGGGTCTTCATGTGATTATTGTGAGGACTAAATGAGATAGTACCTATAAAGTGTTAAGAATGAATTAAGGGCTTCCCTGGTGGCGCAGTGGTTGAGAGCCCGCCTGCCGATGCAGGGG
>NC_041227.1:105575372-105581588 GCF_002837175.3 Physeter macrocephalus | reverse complement strand
AGGAAGTTCCCACATGCCGCGGAGCGGCTGGGCCCGTGAGCCATGGCCACTGGGCCTGCGCGTCTGGAGCCTGTGCTCTGCAACAGGAGAGGTCACAACAGTGAGAGGCCCGCGTACCGAAAAAAAAAAAAAAAAAAAAAAGAATGAATTGAGCACCAAGAATGCAAGCTATCATTGCTACCATCATTAGACTGTCTAGTTCAAAACTGAATTTTGAGCAACTCTAAACAGCAGCAGTGAGGGTTAAATGGTGCTCCAAGCTCCAAATACAGAGCCTAAGATCTCCATAAGATGGCATGCTGTATTACAGACTTACGGAAATGGCTGCTTAGAGAGATCCAGGGACGGTGCAAACAAGAGAACTCAGATGCTAAATATAGGGTTCTCCTCAACCCTTAGCCAATGTGGATGTTGATAAGGAATGTTGCTAATTTGGAGAAATAGGCCTTTTAAGAGCTGCATCACTATTTTCAACCTCTCTGATAAACTAGCATCAGGACAAGTCCCGAGGAAACCCTCCCAGCTGGTTCCTGAACTCCTTACTTGTTAATTTTTTTAAGATTTATTTATTAGTTATTTATTTTTAGCTGCATCGGGTCTTAGTTGTGGCATGTGCAATCTTCGTTGAGGCATGCGGGGTCTTTCGCTGCAGCACGAGGGCTCTTCATCGTGGCTCACGGGCTTCTCTCTAGCTGTGGCATGCAGGCTCCAGGGCATGTGGACTCTGTAGCTGTGGCGCGCAGGCTTAGTTGCCCCGCGGCATGTGGGATCTTAGTTCCCTCAGGGATTGAACCCGAGTCCCCTGCATTGTAAGGGGGATTCTTTACCACTGGACCACCAGGGAAGTCCCTGAACTCCTTACTTTTGACAGGTGTTCTAGAGAGCCAGCAAAGCCAGAGAGAAAGAAGCCAGGCTTTGCATTTCAGAGAAGGACCTACGCCTTGAATGGGAAGGATGCTGGGTCCATACGAGAGCCAGGAAGCATTGGGATGGTCAGGCCTCTGAGATGAGCCACAGGCATGGGCTTGGAGGGGCTCAGCAAACTGTCTGACTTAGGTAAGTCACCAGATGCCCAGAGAAATAGGACATCCTGGGACAAGAGTCTCCCAGCCGGGGCCCAGGATTTCAGCCTGATGTAAATAAAAGAACATGGGCTCTTTGGAATCAGAAAGGCCTGGTACAAATCCCAACCCTGCTGTTTATTAGCTATATGACCTTAGAGAGTTTACCTTATTTCCCCAGGCCTCAGTTTCCTTGTCTGTAAAGTATCCATAATATCAGTATATGTCTGAGGTTGTAGTTAGCACTAACTTAAAGAAAATTAATGAAAGAGCCTGTCCAGGCTAAGTGTCCAATAAAAGATAGGTCCACATTTGTCCCTTCTCCACAGCTACCTTGAACTGCTTTTCTACTGGGCATAGCTCTTCCGACACCAGCTGGAAAGTGGGTTGTGGTCGTCTAATAGGAAAGGGATGCAAGGTTCTGACTGATAGCTGGGACTTTATTGTCCCATGTTCTTGATGGTTAGTTAAGATCTTCTTATGCACAACTCATCTCTCAGAATCTTCTCCCTTCCCATGCTCACCCCAAATGGTCCTGAGACTGAAATTTGAATTCAAACCTGCCTGATAGTCCCAAAGTACTTTGAACAGTCAGGGCTGCTTTTATCAGAAGGAACCCTAACCAAGGTGGTATCAGACCTTTACTGAAGGTTTGGGATAATGGAAAGGGACTGTAGAAATAGTATAGGAAAACAAAATCCAAGATGAAATACCCCTGCCATGAAAACCATGGGCCTTTACCTGCCACCAAGAGTTTCTTGCTAGCCACACTCCCACCCCCGCCCTGCCTTACTTCCCAGCCTGTCGTCCTGTCACTGCGTCTCCCTATCAATCACCCTCTTCCCCTCCCCCTCCCCTGCCACCTGCTTGTAAACTCCCAAATGCCTGTTTCTTTCTTACTAGAGAGCTTTAGTGTGTCATATCGCATGCCCACCAAAATCTCATTCTAGGCATTAGGCATATCTGTGCATCTTTAAAAATCCATCAATTTTTGGAACACAGGTCAGAGCATATCATTCTTGAGCTCAGAATCTTTCAGTGATTTCTCATCGCAGTGTAAAAGCAAAAGTTCTCTGCATCCTTACATGATCTTCACCACTGCACACCTCTGGGCCTCGTGTCACACCTTCTAACCCGCACTCTCTGCAAGCCAGCCATGCTGGCTTTCTTGCCCTTCTTTTCACAGGACAGGTGTGCTCCAGGCTCAGAGTTCTCTGCTGTTCTCTCTGCCTGAAACACTGTTACCCCGGATTTCCTATTTCTTCCTCATATTATTTAGATTTCTGTAGTGTGTTAAATGATGTCCACCCCCCCAAAGTTATATCCATGGTCTAATCCCCAGAATCTGTGAATGTTACCTTATATGGTAAAAGATGTGTTTTTGTTAAGGATCTTGAAAAGAAGAGTTTATCCTGGGTTATCTGGGTGGGCTCTAAATGCATCATAAGTATACTTATAAGAGAGAGGCAAAGGGAAAGTAGATGCACATAAAAGAGGAAGTGATATTGCCACTGGTGATAGTCACCAGAAGCTGCAAAAGAACAGATTCTTGTCTAGAGCTTTGAGAGGGAGGATGGCCCTATCGACAATTTTATTTTAGATTTCTGGATTTTAGACTTGTGAGAAAGAGAATACATTTCTATTGTTTGAAGACAGCCAGTTTGCAGTAACTTGTTATAGCAGCCCTAGGAAACTAGTACAGTCTTTTCTCAGATTTCATATACTCAGAGGAGTCCTACAACCACCCCATGTAAAATAGCCCTCTCTACCTGGGTGTGGGTGCGCGTGCATACACACCACTTTATCCCCATTACGGCCACAGTTTTATTGCTCTTCAGAGCATTTTTGTTCATAGCATGTATCACTTTTTGATGTATAATATACTTTCCAGTTTATTTATTATCATCTCCTACTCTACAATGTAAGCTCCATAAGGACAGGGACTTTATTAACCAATGTGTCTCCAGAGCCTAGAAAGGTACCTGGCTCAAGGTGAAATCTCGCCAAATATTGATTGAATAAGTGAATGGAGGACTTCGCTTTAATTGCATAAAGAACCAGCAAAAGCTCTGAAATTAGAATTTATATTTTAACATCTAAGAGCAAACCTTACCCCCACCTCTATAATCAGAAAAGTCGCAATAAATACATTTATTCTACTGCTGTCCAGAGCAAATCTTTAGAGATCAGAAGGTGCATGTATTTGTATGTGTGTTGGGAGGTGGATGGGAGGAAGAGAAGAACAAAGTGTTTTTCCAGCAACATCTTAATTAAACAGTGCCAAGATCACATGCCCTGAGCTTAGGAGGAGAGAGAGCTGCTGCTTTCAGCCTGTCCACACCTGCCAGGCTGTTCTTTGCCACTTTGCAATTTGCCCAGCAGGTTTGGAAAAGGAACAGTAATGGATGGATAGTCTTACCTTGTCACAACTCAAAAGTGACATGCTATTTTTCTGTGCACCAATTTTCTAACCCAGGAGCCTCTATGAGCAGTGGATTAAGTGGGGAGAAAGCAATTTCTGTTTAAATGCTGGGGCTTGTTAGTCAAACAGGGCACAACAGAGACTTTTACTTAAAGCACACGGGAAGGGAGTGATGGATCAGATCACAAGTTACTTTAGTGCTGAATTTCCTGGCTTTATTCCTTCACCAATGTTTCCTTTAGCACATTTTGAAAATCTCAGATGAATAGTGATTTTAGTTTGGGAAGAGTTGGTAATATTTGGAATTCCAAGCTTCCTGTCTTTCCCTTCTTCTTAATTCACTGGTCTGGGTCATAGTGCTTCCATGACACTTCTGAGGGTGTTCCACAAGTGTAGATTAAGTGCCTACAGGTGTTATGCCACCTAGTGTTTCACTCTGGGGATACAAAGGTTGATTAAACCCAGTTTCCATTTGCCAGAAGGCCCTTGTTCTCCTGGAGAAGTCAGAAATTTAGACAAATCACTACAACAGTGTAATCAGTCCATAGGAGGCCACATTGGAATTCAGTCTTAAGGGATGAGTAGAAATTCACCCTACAGAATATAAGGAGAAGTCGGATTTCCCTGGTGGTGCAGTGGTTAGGAATCCGCCTGCCAACGCAGGGGACATGGGTTCAATCCCTGGTCTGGGAAGATCCCACATGCCGCGGAGCAACTAAGCCTGTGTGCCACAACTACTGAGCCTGCTCTCTAGAGCCCAGGAGCCACAAATACTGAAGCCCGCACACCTAGAGCCCGTGCTCTGCAATAACAGAAGCCACCGCAATGAGAAGCCCACACACCGCAATGAAGAGTAGCCCCCGCTCGCCGCAACTAGAGAAAGCCTGCGCGCAGCAAAAAAGACCCAATGCAGCCAAAAATAAATAAATTAAATAAACAAAAAAACATTTTGTTTTAAAAAGAATATAAGGAGAAGGAGGCTCCTGGCAGAGGGTCAACAAAATTGAGGAAAGCCTTTACTCCATTTGAGAAACTGCATATAGTTCTGCATGGCTGGAGTGAAGTGTGATGAGAAGGGGTGGGGGTAGTGCTTGAGGGGCAACAAAGGACCAGATTATGAGGGATCCCTCCACGCTAAGAGATCTGGACTCTACCATGAGGGTGATGTCACAGAAGGGTATTACGTGGAGAGTGACTTGATCATTTCACCTTTCTCAGGGTGTAAGGAAGACAGATGAGGGAGACAAGAGCAGAGGGGGGAGACTGGTTTGGTGGCTATAGCAATATTTCAGAAAGAGCTGAAACTCTAACAAAGAAAATGGTGATAAACACAGAGAAGATGGGATGGTCCAAAGGACATTAAGGAAGTTATAATAGGACTTGGAGACCAAGCAGATATGGAAATGAGATTATGGAAGGAGTCTACAATGGGTCCTGGGAGTCCAAGGTTAGGTGCCATTCACCTTTTCTGGTGATCATTACAGTTGACGAAATAGGAGAAATCTCTCAGAGCCAGTCAGTAAGCATCACCTAGGGAACCACACTATGTTTGGAAACAGTATCACCTCTCAGGTTGTGGAACACAATTGCATTACATAAGCAAACTATAGCACAGAGAGAACTTTAGTGCAGTAATCAAAGTTACTCTGGCATACATCTAGCGAACCACATGATAATTATTTTATGGCATGTTAATTAAGCAGTAACAGTAAACAGTGGCTATAACGATAGTTCTTGATATTCTATTTCTAAAGCTAATACCAGTATCTTTGCCATTACCTAGAGAGAGAGGAAGTCCTGGGAGGCAGTAGGGTAACCAAGAATTAGTAGTCCTGTAATATCACTTCCTTCCACCAAACCCAGATTCCCAGCTGAAGCCATTGCCTCAGTCTATTCTCAGTTCATCCTGTTTCCCAAAACTTAGGGTTTGGCCAACCTGTCAAGTGGGACTCTCCGACCAGCTGTGGTTTAAATCCTATCTGGGTCTTCTTGGATTAAGAACACAGACTCTTGAGAATGGACTCTTTACCACTGTCTTCTCATCACAACTCCGCCCTCCCCACTTCTTCATCATACAGGAAAGGAATCACTGTCACAAATGAATGCTTCCCTTCTCTTCTCCCAGAGCAAGACCCCAAAACTTACCTCTTCATCAACTTACACTTTAACCACTTAGATATTCATTTTTCTCCAAACCATGATTATGGGGATTCCTAGTGTTACCAGAGTCAGGGACCTCTCAGCAATTCACAATCTAATGAAATCTTTCTAACCTGGTGCTATATGATGGTGATACTCAAAGTGTGGTCCATGGACCTATGTGAGTCCTCAAGAAAATTATAGCAAATTGTCATTGCCACAATTTCCAGCATGTTCAGTAGATATTTCTCATGGAATAGGACATAGACCAGTTTGGATAGAGTCACATTTGTGTGGTGAATTGTATATCTCCTGAGATGAGGGACCAGGTATTGGTCAGTGGAAGATTGGGATGCAAAAATAAAACTGGCCGTTGACCAAAAATAGTTTAAAAAGTACTGGTTGATTGGCTATTTGCATCAAAACACCTGGAACACCAATGAAAAATGCAGATTCTGCATCCAGCCTGAGACTTAATGAGTCAGAATCTCTGGAGGTGGGGCTGTAAGATCTACATTTTTTTTTTTTTTTTTTTTTTTGTGGTACGCGGGCCTCTCACTGTTGCGGCCTCTCCCGTTGCGGAGCACAGGCTCC
>NC_041227.1:105556450-105573793 GCF_002837175.3 Physeter macrocephalus | reverse complement strand
GCTCCGCGGCATGTGGGATCTTCTCGGACCGGGGCACGAACCCATGTCCCCTGCATCGGCAGGCGGACTCCCAACCACCGTGCCACCAGGGAAGCCCAAGATCTACATTTTAAACAAGCAACCTAGTTTCTCCTTCATACTAAAGTTTGAGAAGTACCACAAACATTTACCAGGTGGTTTTGTTGATTAGAATATAGTTTTGAAAGACTCTATTCCCATGACAGCCATTTGGGTTCCCATGTCAGCCAGTTATTGTCCTCCTTAGGGGCACAGACTGCATTCATTACCAAGGAGTGCCTCTGGGAATCCATCTCCAACACTTGAAAAATGCACCAAACTCCATATTCTAGTGAAGTCATATCATAGTCATGTACAAAACCAGAACTCATTGAAGAGAGTGTGCATATATTAACACATAGTAATGTGTGTGCTCGCCCTCCCACCACCAACTCTGGAGATCATACTTCTTTCAACATCAGTTCTCTGGAACATAAACGGAGAGGGAAAACACTGAAAAGGTATGAGAAACAGGACATCTGGGGCCATGTAGTAAAGGGGCAAACGATGAGTTATACATTCGGTTATACATGAGCACATCACTAGATCACAACATAGGACTTAATGTTCAAGACATCATTCATCATAAATAGACAAATTATGTCCAATACCTTCTGCTTATATTTAATAAATTAAATTTTAGAACAATGTGACATAAATGGGTAAATTGTTTAAACTTTTGAATTTGTAAGTTTTATTCATCAGGGGAGTTCATGAATGTGGAACCTCTTATTCCCTGATGGAGTCATATAAAGGGGTGGGTCTCCAACACAGACAAGCATTAGAATCCCCTGGGGAGCTTCTGAAAAATGCAGATGCTTGAGCTCATCCTGGCCATCCTCAGGCACCTGGAAAGTAAGGTCCAGGGAATCTGTATTTTCAAGTTCCCCACGTGATTTGGGCATCAGGAAGAATTGGAGAATCTCTGTTTTAACGACACTAGTGCTATAATATTATAACCTGAACATGGATGTCCTAAGGAGAAAATTGGGTCTAGGTGCAGGTAAATTAAGGCTCTGGGAAAAGTGCATACCTGAAAATTAAATCTTGCATAAATGGTGCACAGCAAAATATGTACGTGAGCATACTATTGGTATTTGATAGTTAACCATTTGAGCCCTTTAATAGGGCTGCTATGTTGATGATCCTGGGAACTGTGCTTACTGAGATATCTGTGAAATAGCAAATCTGCTGATTTTAATAATTTTTGTAAAGTCAGCCAGCACTGAAGGAGAGAGAAAGGCAACTCAGGTCATGAGCAACTTGAACAAGAATCTTGCCTCTTGCTGTGCTGCATACCCCAGCGTGGAGTTGCCCAACCCAAAGTTCTGCAGGCTGCCTCCCTGGCTGGCAGGGCAGGGAGGAACAGAGCTGAACAGGATCAAAAGTATACAGCCTGGTCAGTGGCAGTTCCTAGTTATCAAGTCTAGACTGGGCTAAAGCCAAAGGCACTGCAGGGAAGTGGAACAGAGAAGCTTCCCCGGATCACATCTGCTGGCAGAAGACTGAAGATCTGTGTGCAGTGAACAGGAGGAGTTTCCTTCAGTGGCTTGTCCTCAGCAGTGCCTCTGAGGGGCTTGCTGAGAAATGGGTGACAGGGCTCTGCCCAGTCCCATCTCAGGGGCTGGTCCTTCCGTGAGATGAAAGCGATTTATTTCCCTGAATTGCCTTGCAGATGTAGGATACGCTGAAAGAGAATACAGTTTAACTCAACCAGCATAATCAAGTGGCTGCTATGTTCCAAACCCATGCCTCAGGCTGATGATATGGAAATGAAATAAACAGCTCCTGTTCCCAAAGAATTCACAGTCTAGAGGGGGAGGCAGCTGTGTAAGCAGCTGCTGAAAATAAAATAAGAAGAGCTTGTGGAAGTGTATGCACAAACATTCTGGGGCGTACCCAGGAAGCAACAGGTCATTCTGCCTGGGTCCGCAGGGAAGTTTGCAGAAGGAAAGAAATATTTGAACCTGATCGTCAAGAATATGTGTGAATTCACCAGGTACACAAAGGGGACAAGGAGATAGGGGTGGAAAAGAGGGATATTCTTGGCGGAGGAAATGGATCAGCTGTTCATGGTGTGCTCAGCAATTGTAAATATCCTCTGATGTGTCTCCAACATAAAATAATGCTGCACACAGAACAGACCATTGAGATCCTCAGATGGGAGTCCTTTTGGTATGAGGATGCCCCTTTGTCTTCTTCCTGGCTCATGAATGGAATAAAAGGGCTGGCGTTGAAAGGGAATTTAGAAACCATATGATGTTGTTTAAACTTTACTACAACCCATAGTAAAACATGGATTTTATACACACATACTCACACGGGAAACGACATCTCTCAAAATATACTTGCCTTTATGAAGTACAAGACATCACAATAGTTTCTTTTCTATTCTGTTTCCTTTTTTAATAGACTATTTTTAGAGCAATTTTAGGTTCATAGCAATATTGGAAGATAAGGAGATTTGCCACATGCCTCTACACATGCATGGCCTCCCCCATTATCAACATCCTCCAACAGAGTGGTGCATTTGTTAAAATTCACACCTCATTATGACCCAAAGTCCATAGTTTACATTATGGTTCACTCTTGGTGTTGTACATTCTATGGGTTTTTAAAAATGTGTAATATGTATCTATCATTATAGTATTATACAGAGTACTTTCACTGCCCTAAAGATCCTCTGTGCGTCCTCCCTCTCCCCAACGTCTGGCAACTACTGATCTTTTTACTTCTCTCCATAGTTTTGCCTTTTCCAGAATATCTTACAGTTGAAATCATGCAGTATATAGCCTTTTCAGACTGGCTTTTTACTTAGTAATACGCATTTACAATTCTTCCATGTCTTTTCTCTCTGTACCTCAGTTTATCCATTCAGTTACTGAAGGACATCTTGATTACTTCCAAATTTTGGCAATTATAAATAAAGCTGCTATAAACCTCCATTTGCAGGTTTTTTTGTGGACATAAGTTTTCAACCCATTTGAGTAAATACCAAGGAGCACAATTGCTGGATCGTATGGTAAAAGTATGTTTAGTTTTTTAAGAAACTGCCAAATTGTCTTCCAAAGTGGCTGTACCATTTTGCATTCCCTCTAGCAATGAATGAGAGTCACCATTGTTCCACATCCTCACCAGTGTTTGGTGTTGTCAGTGGTCTGGATTTTGGCCGTTCTAATAGGTGTGTAGTAGTATCTCATTGTTTTATTTTGCATTTCCCTGATAACGTATGATATGGAGGCTTGGGGACTGATTTAACTGCTGGATAATCATAATACTATATTAATCAGTGGATTCATCTTTTGGCAGCTTGGATTGATGATTTGAACCTTAAATCTCAATTTCCGATTCCAGAACTATTATAATTCAGTCACAGGACTTTGGCAGGCATTTCCCTTTTCTGTACCTCAGTTTTCTCATCTTCTCACTTAGGATTAATAATATTTGTTTTTGCCTCAAAAATTTCATCTTAAAGTCCATCCAGTCCTACTGGATGGACTTTGGTGAAGAAAAAATAGAAAATTCCAAGGAGAACACTTGAGAACGTATGAAGCGAAATATAAATGATTATTATTGGGTAATCTCTTACTTGGGTAACTGAAGCAGTGGGCATTTCCCCAGGAATCCATTGGAGAGAGATGCAGCTGAGAGATTTTTACCCAATGTAAACTGAAATACCCACTTCACCTTCAGCCTATCCCCAAGAGTGTCATATGAAACTTTGATTTTGCATGTGTCTCAAGCCTTACTCCAAAGAAAATAACCAAAATAAAATCCAGGGGCAATGTTCTCCTTTTCTTCAATGTCAAGGATCAAGTATCTCATTTCCAGATCAAATTTGGGAGGCATTGGTTTCCTCCCACCTCGAAGCCTTGGCAGAAGGCAGCTCAGCTGCTGAAAAGACCTTGGAGTCCAGGCACTTGCTGCTCTTGGAGTGGAGCAGGGAGACCGGGCTTGAGTTACCAGCCCTGAGTGACCTGAAGTTCTAGTGAGGACTCAGGATGCCCAAGAACTCAGGAAACAAACGGAGACTGGGGATTCTGCCCCTCCCAGGTTAGTGGTTTCAGATCTTGTCAGAAGAGCTCTATCCATATTCTCAGAAGAAGGTAAATGGCTAACCACCATGTTTTAAAAAAAGATTCTCATTGGTTTTTAAAGAGTCACAACAGTGAATTTGCAAGAGCAGGTCATGTAAGGTGGTATCTGGGTGAACGCAGAGCAATTATTCATTGCCTGCTCCCGTGCTCCACAGCCTCAGTGCCTGGCTCTGTTTCCTGTATTTTTAAGGGGCTGCATGTAATGAGCTTGTTGGGAAACTTCTAAGCTACAGTCAAAATTCTTTATTGTCAGATCCCCAAAGAGCTTACTAGTGTTGTGCTTTATCCACCGTTTGAGCTAGTGACCTCAGGGGAATAACCTGCATTACCCAAATGTGCCATTGCACTGTGCCCACCTGCTAACTCCTACCCTTTCCCAAAGACCTATTCCAAGTAGTGGCTCCTTTCAATCTTCCTCTGACTTTCCCAGCCACCCTCAAATACATAGGCTGCAACTGTATGCCCACGGCTTTTTGGTGAGATACTGAGATCCCTGCGTCGTCCTAGATGGCAATGGGACGCCATCTTTTTTTAACCCTGCTTTTCACATTTCATTCCTTTACCAAAAACTTCCCACTTCTCTTGTTTAATAAATGTTTATATCATGCTTACTATGTGCCAACCACTGCAAAAGTTAGATGGTTAAATTCCCCTGACAACTTTATGAGAAGAGTACTATTATTACACCAATTAATTTTACAGATGAGGAAACAGAGTCTTGGAGAAGTTAAGTAACTTAATAACCCAGCCAGGACAGGGCAAAACTGGGCTTTGAATCCAAATTCCAGGGTCCTGGCAAATGAACAGTGACTAAAACTCCTAATTTTTCTAGAGGGAATGAGAATCTCCAAAGTACTAGAATTAGGACTGGGGAAAAGTTCATATATGTACAAGGAAGTATGGGGTGCAAAAGCAAAGTATCGAAATCCTGAGATGTCTTCCTCTATAAGGTAAACCTGTTTCTCAACGTCTTTTCGAATTCCCTCAACAAATAGCTCTCAGACAAATAGGAGCAATTTTGTAGGTCACTTTCTTCCCTTGGGAGGGGTTCATGATGGAACATGGTTAAGGTTCCATTTTCCCCTGGGGTCTGTGAGCAGGATCCTTAATGACTAACGTTTGGTTAATCATTAATAGAATGGTTAACATATAGGCTTTGGAGTCCAAATAATTTGGGTAAAAATCCAGCTTTGCCTAGCTGGGTGGCTTCAGGCAACTTACTCCGCATCTCTGAGTCTCAGATTCCTGGTTTACAAGATGGGAGCAACCGTTGCATTGGTCACGATGGATCCTGGAGTCAGGGGCTTATGTTGGGGTGACAAGCATCTTGAATTTGTCAGTCACTCAATACAACAAGGGTTTGTTTTTCACTAAGCTTATGGTCAGTGTCCACCAGCAGAGGAGACTTGCTCTTCATGGTTACTCCGAAGCACAGGCTGATGCAGGCTCCACCTAGACCAAGGTTTCTCCACCTCAGCACTCTTGACTTTTGGGGCTGGATATTTCTTTGCTGTGGGGAGTTGTCCTCTGCATTGTAGGATATTGAACAACATCCCTGGCCTTTACAAGCTAGATGTCAATAGCATCCCTGCACCCCCAGTTGTAACATTCAAAACTATCTGCAGACACTTTCAAATGTTCCCTGGGGAACAAAATTACCCCCGATTGAGAATTATACTAGAATGATCTGGAAATGCACTTCCACAATCAGATGAAAGGAGAGTTGAGCTTGAACACTGACAATTAAACGCTTCTACGTGAAAATGACATACTCGCTTTACCTTCTCTTTGATTGACTAAAGTTGGTCACATGGCCATATCTAACTTCAGTGAGGTGGGAAGTACAATTCTATCATGTGAATTCCGTCCCTAGGATGGGAGAGACCTGAAATATCTGTGAACAGTCCTAATAAACAACTAACTGGGATTGTTGAGAGGATTCAATGAAATAACGCACGTAAAGTATTTGACAATGCTTGGCTAATTAGAAGGGCTCACTGCTTGGAGACTATTCATTTTAGAATACAAAGGCAGGGCTGGCTACCTGGGAGAAAATGAAGAGGAATGAGTTAAAATAGTTCCACCAACAGCCCCTTTATAGGAATACAGAATTTCTGCCTCACTTGTTTGAACTTTCTTTTATCTAAAGGCCAGCAGAGGTTGGTTAGTTTGTGGTGCTTGTTTGCAAGGAGTGCTCCTATTAACAATACTGCTGGCCAATTGAAGTTTCCTATTATTAAAAACAAACAGCAAAAAAAAAAACCTGGCTGACCCTGCCAGGCTTCAACCTCTGCCTCTTACCTTAAGTGCTAACCACTTGGGCCTTCTTTCCTAAACATCACATTCCATCCTTCCTACCTCAGGATCTTTGCACATGTTATTCCTTCTGTCTTAGAAGAATGCCTTCCCATCCATCTAGTTAATTCTCACTATTTTTTTCACTTGGCAGGGAAGCCTTCCTGACTTCTCAGACTAGGTATTCCCTCTTTCACCCCCATTCTAATATATGTTCATCACCCTGAAGTCTTTCCTTCATCACCCAATTTGTGATTACATATTTACCTGTGGGATTAGTTGATTAATGTCTGTCACCCCTAATGGCTTGAAAATTCAGTTGTGTCTTTCTCTCTTTTGTTCAGTTTATAAATCCAGGGCCTAGTGTCTGGTATAACATAGGCACTCAATAAATACATGTTGAATGAATGAATGAAGGCCAAGACTAAAATCTAGGTCCACTGACACTTGCTTTGAACTCTGCTTCAAACCATCCTGAGGGCAACACATTACTGACCCTAATACTTTCCCTAGGAAAGGAAAGAGGAAAGAAGTGCCAGCTTAAAATGTCAGATTCCTCACCTCCTGTAAGGACACTCCTAGCAGAAGGTATGTCACCTGCACACACAGTAACCGAGTGGCCTGCCACCACGGTGGCCGTGTTTGCAGAGAAAGCACAGAGTTCTCAGTTCCTGGTTGGGAACCATGGTGAGGAGTCTAAACAGAGCCTGGCAGCATCACACCAGAGTCTAGGGGAACAGCCTGCAGGCCGCTGTGTGCCGACCCGGGCCACCCTGAGCTTCTGGGGGTAAGTCTTCCCTTCTTCCTCAGGGTTTGGGGTTAGCTCCTGGTCTCATTTGTCTGGGCTCACATCCCCTACCCCTTGGCAGCCTGGTACTGGGCTTTTGAACTTGAATGAGCATCCATTTTCTTCCTTCCTTTAACTTGGAGGGAACCCAGATTTCTGTGCTCCTGGCTCTTTGTACTGTTTTCACCCCATGTTCTCCATCTCCCAGTGGTTTCTCTCTGGTTAAATGGACCCTGATCTACAAAGAACCTGGATCCATCAGACCTGCTCAAATGCCCCTTAGTCATGCCTCACAGCCTGTCCCTGGGCAACTGTGAGTCTCTTTTTCTCTTTGAAATATGATCCTATTTTTGCTGAGGCCACAGTATGACATACCTAAAAGTCATACTAGTAAATATTTAAACAAACACTTCTCATCACTAGCAAAAAATATTTGTGGTCACAAAGCTGGATTACTAGGAACAAATCCCTTGATATAAATGTATACATGAGGAAAGATAAAACAAACACGCAAACAAAAATAGATCAAGAAGAAAATGAGGAATCTGCCACCTTTAACAAAGAGAGAAACACCTTTGGCTCTGCTCTGGGCATGAGGAAAGAGAACCCATTAAGCTTAAAAGATGGCAAAGCCCTGGTGGCATAACTCATTGAGTTTATTCCATTAAATCTGAAGAGAGCTTGAAATCATTATGAGCAGAATGGCTGCTCCTCTAGCAGCCCAGCCCACTGAACTGGGGAGGATTAAACTGGTAATCGGAAGGGGAGTCTATGGTCTGGATCAAGGGCATAGTGTCTGGGCTATATATTTTGACTTAAGGGCATGGCAAAACCCTCAAGCAGCTAACCACAGATGAAACTGTCTTTGCCTCATAGATTCAATCCATTCTTGCAGCGTTTTATTGACAAAAAATGGTTATAGTGTTACATAAATTATACATTTAGGGCAATCACTATTACAATGCAGGCTAGAGTGTTTTATTACAGCAAGAAGTTATTTTTACAAATCCAGGAAGAGTTATGCATTGTATAATTCCAGAGTTTGTTCATGGGCTAAAGAACACAGTAAGCTCATTCCTGAGGGAACTGACTTCCTAAAAGATGGCCTCTCTCCAGAATGGTGAAGACAGAAGGTTAGCTGTGGTTGCTACTTTAATCTGATTTACTGTTTATATGAGTCATTAATATGAGGAGCTAGTCTGGTTTCTACGAAAGTCAATTTTCTACAGCCTCTGGTTCTTTCTTTTTTCTCCCACTTTAATTTTTTTTTAATTATTAGAGTAACAAACGATTGTAAAATAGCCAAGCAAAACAAATGTATAGAGAGAAAAAAGTGAAATTCTCTTTTTAACCCATACCCTAAGCCATATCTATCCCTTTCCCTTTCCAGAAAAATCACCATTAACTGGTGGATATCCTGCAGGGAACTTTTTTCTAAAAATATACAGGAATATACACAGACATAGATTATATATAAAATAAATGCACTTGATGACATTGAATTATTCCAAACTTGTAAATAGAATCAACTGTGTATTATTTTCGTTTGCAACTACCTTTCTTCACTTAAGAATATGTCCTTGCACTTTCTATGCCAGTGTGCATAGATACACCTAATTATTTTAAATTATCTCATAGTGTTTCATTCTATAATTACCATAGTTTATTTCATTTTTGTCTTATTAGTAGAGTTTAGATTGTTTCCATTTCTTCACTGTTAAAAACGTGCCAGATGGATACACACATGCACAAATATGTGGGGGGGTGAGTATAATATATATATATATATATGTGTGTGTGTGTATGTGTGTATGTGTATGCACTTCTGTATTATTTCTGTAGAATGAATTTCCTGGAAAGGAATGAACTGAGCTAAACCGTATGTGCAATTAAACTTTGCTACTGTCAAAGACCGTCACTTTGCCCTCAGAAAGAGCTGTGCCTGTTTACACTGAGTGATGTGCCCTTTTCACCACACCAACACATATGTGAAAAGATGCTCAACTTGGCTAGTAATAGAGGAAACACAACTTAAAAGAGCCATTTACTCAGTCAGAAGGAACTTCTGAGTGACTACGATGAGCTACCAATGGTTTATTTTTCATCTACCCGATTGGCAAGAATTTAAAAGCATAGTAAGACCAAGTATTAGTGAGGATGTAAGGAAATTGGTACAGTCATACATTGTGTGAGGGGTGGGGGAATTAAAGCACACAATTGAGATTGGGATTGACATATATACACTAATACGTATAAAATGGATAACTAATAAGAATGTGCTGTATAAAAAATAAATAAAATAAAATTCAAAAAATAAAACACACAATTGGAAAGTCATTTGAATAGCTCTTGGCAAAATAATACCCTTTCCCCAAAGATGTCCATATCCTAATCCCCAGAGCCTGTTAGCTTACACAGCAAGGAAGAATTAAGTTTGCAGATGTAATAAGATTGCTAATCAGCTGATCTTTTTTTTAATTGAAGTATTTGTAATATGTGTTTGTTTCAGGCGTACAGTATAGTGATTCATTATTTTGCAGATTATATTCCATTATAGGTTTTTACAAGACAGTGGGTATAATTTCCTGTGCTATACAGTAAATCCTTTTACTCCATTTTATGTATAGTAGTTTGTATCTGTTAATCCCATAATTCTAATTTGTCCCTCCCCCCTCCCCTTTGGTTACCATAAGTGTTTTTTCCTATGTCTGTGACTGTTTGTATATAGATTTACATGTATTATTTTTTAGAGTCCACATATAAGTGATGTCATATAGTATTTGTCTTTTTTTGTCTGACTTATTTCACTAAGCAAAATATTCTCTAGGTCTACCCATGTTGCTGCAAATGGAAATTTCATTCTTTTTAGGGCTGAGCAATATTCCATTTTATATATATATATATATATATATATATCTTTATTCATTCATCTGTTGATAGACATTTAGGTTGCTTCTATATCTTGGCAATTATAAATAGTGCTGCTTTGAACATTGGGGTGCATGCATCTTTCTGAATTAGAGTTTTCTTTTTTTTTCTGGATATATAACCAAGTAGACTTGCTGGATCATATGGCAACTCTATTTTTAGTTTTTTGCATAGTGTTTGCACCAATTTACATTCCCACCAGCAATCTAGGAGGGTTCCTTTTTCTCCACACCCTCTCCAGCATTTATTATTTGTAGGCTTTTTGACGATAGCCATTCTGACTGGTGTGAGGTGGTACCTCGTTGTGGTTTTGATTTGCATTTCTCTAATAATTAGTGATGTTGAGCATCCTTTCATATACCTGTTAGCCATCTGTATGTCTCCTTTGGAAAAATGTCTATTTAGGTCTTTTGCCCATTTTTTGATTGGGTTGTTTGTTTTTTGGATATTGAGTTTATGAACTATTTGTATATTTTGGATATTAACCCCTTGTTGGTTACATGGCTTGCAAATATTTTCTCCCATTCCTTAGGTTGCTTTTTTCATTTTGTTGATGATTTCTTTTGCTGTGCAAAATCTTTTAAGTTTGATTAGCTCCCATATGTTTATTTTTGCTTTATTTCTTTTGCCTTGGGATACTGGCTAATCAGCTATCTTGATATAGGGAAATTATCCTGGATTATTCAGGTGAACCCAATGTAATCTCAAGGGTCCTTAAAAACTGAAGAGGGAGACAGAAGAATCAGAGTCAGAGAAGGAGAAATAATGACATAAGCAAGGTCAGAGTAACATGAGAAGGACTCCATTTGCCATTGCTGGTTTTGGAGATGGAAGAAGGAGGCCGTGAGGCAAAGAGTGCAGACAGCTTCTAGAAGCTGGAAAAGGCAAAGAAACAGACTCTCCCCTACAGCCCCCAGAAAGGAATGCAGTCCCAGCAGTAAGTAACTTGACTTTACCCATATGAGGCCCATGTCAGACTTAAAACTTAACAGAACTCGAATATAGTAAGTTTGTGTTGTTTTAAACCATTAGTTTCTGGCAATTTGTTACAGCAGCCATAGGACACTAATACAGATCTATTAAAATTTAAAACATTGTGCTCTTTGACTCATTGATTCCTCTTCTTGTGATTACACTGGAGAGTCACTAGCATGTATATATGAAGACCCACAGACAAGGATGTCTGCTGGAGTGTTGCTTGTAGTGATGAACAGGGACTTGAGCCTGTTATCCATAAAATGGGTTAGTAAGCAGAACTTAAGGTGAATGTGGCAGGTCTGTAAGTACTGACATGCCAAGTTCTCCAAAGCAAAGCATAAGAAAAAGTAAGTTGCACTCTCATGAACAAAATTATATATTTTTAACAGTTCATATATGTGAATTGAAGGATGCATGCCAAACAAAACAGTTTTAACCACTGGGGAGACAACTGAGTTTGAAAAGCTATGACTCATATAATTTTAAAATAAAATTTAGTAGAAAAATAATGAGATTTTTGAAAGCTTATCCCTCCCCAAGTCACATATACTTTTCCTTTTGTTTGGTCCACTTTATAGTGAAAGGACCTTGTATTAAAATTCAAAGATCCAGTATCTAGGAAGTAAATGCTCCAGCATATGAGAGAAAAGGATAATTCTTGAAAATCTGAATTATCATTGGGGCTAGAAGTCACAGGACTCTAAGATTTCTTAGTTCTGGTGAGGAGGCTCCTGGTGGTCCCTCTAAGTCATGGGACAGTCTTGGACCCCTGGATAGCAAGGCTGGAGGCAGAAGTGCCCAGTCTGGCTCTCTACTACCTTCCCTATTAGCCACACAGTTACAATTTTTAGACTAAGATTGAAAGTTCAGTTTCCCAAATATGTTAACTAATTTGTGCAGAAAGCACTAGGCTGGCCCATATGAGGAATGGAAATCTCTCAAAACTCAGTTCAAATATCACCTGCATGTTTCAGTGCTTTCTGTTGTTAAAATACTATTTCATTGTAAAGGTATCCATTATATGGATAAACCATTTTTCAGGATTTCTTTAAATCCATCTATCAACTGATGGACATTTGGATTGTTTACACTATTGGCTATTATGACTAACGCTACAAGGAACATTCATGCACAAGTTTTTGTGAGGCCATGTGTCTCCGTTTCTCTTGCATAGATACCTAGGGATGGAATTGCTGGATCATGTGGTAGCTCTGTGTTTAACCCTTTAAGGAACTATTTGCCAAAGTGCTTTCCCAAGTGGCCACCCCAATTTACATTCCCACCAGCAATGTATGAGGATTTCAGTTTTCCCATAAAGTCCTTTAATTTTTGAATACTGTTTTGCAATGCCTGACTTGCATGGGGATATCTCTGTTACAAAATCAAGAAAATTCATTTCTACCTTAGAATCAGTGACAACATACTTACTTATGTCCCTTATCAGTATTCATACTCCTGCTGCTACTACTATTGCTACTGCTAATGACAGCTAACATTTGTTGAGGACTTACAATGTGCCAGACACTGTTCCAGTGTTTTAGGTATATTAACATGCATTTAACCCTCCCAGCAACCCTCTGAGTTGCGTAGCCCAGCTGAGAAATAAGGGTATCTTGTACTGGAAGAGCAGTAGAAAAAATAGTAAGAAGTGAATAGGTTGAATCACTTATTTATTCATTTAATCCACAAATATTTATTGAACATTCATTCTCTGCTAGGCACCATGTGATGTACTAAGTGTACTGCTATGAGCAAAAGAGAGTTTGTCTCTTCCCTCAAGGCACTTGTAATCTGTTGATTTGAGGGATATTTAAGAAATAAAATCAAGATACCTTTTTGATTAATTTGATACAGAAAGGGATTCATGTAAAGAGTTCATACCTTGGCAACTAGAGGACAGTTTGCCATTTCCTGAGATAAGGACCATGGAGGTTTGGAGAGGTGGAAGACGTAGTCAAAAGGTTGGAAAAGATGATTTCAGTTTTGAACATGTTGATGCACAAGGATTTGTAAGACATGTAATAAACAGTTTGACATATGAGTCTGGGGTTCAGAACAGAGATCCAAACTAGATATATAAATGTAGGATGGTCACATAGACGGTAATTGAAATCATGGGCATAATTGCCTAGGGGAAGAGTAAACAAGTGATGTGAGGAGAACCCTAGGACTGGACCTTGAGCAACTTTGACTTTTAAAGACACAGAAAAAAGAGAGATGAGACAGCAAAGGAGCAGCCAAGTAAGTAAGGAGAAAACCAAGAGTTTGTAAAGTTCCTGAGCCAAAAGAAAAGTGCATTTCAAGGAATGGAGTTGTCAACAGTTCTGAATGCCACTCAGAGGTCAAGAATGGTGAAGGTGTTTTGGATTGAGAGCCTTGGTAGTCATTGGTGACCTTCTGGAAAGCTCTGTGGTGCAGCAGTGCGGAGAAGCACACCAGCCACTAGAAAATGTGGAATGGAGGCAGCAAGGTTACAACTCTGTGAAGCTGGGTAGAGAAGAATCCAGACTAGGGCTGTAACAAGCAGGTAAAGGACATGTTCGACATGTTTTGTTTTTGATAGAAAAACTTAAAGCATGTTTAAGTGCTGTTGGTATGAATTCAGTACAATATCAGAGTTATCACTTATGTTCTAAGTTCAACCATACTTTAATAATTTAGCCCATACCCTTTGTACACAGATTGGAGCAAATGTTGAAATTTTTACTTAGCCTGGAGTAACAGAAAATCATGAACTACCTCTTGGACCCGTCACTTTTAGATGGAGTCCTTTAATCGCTTTAAGCTTTGGTTTCCTCATCCTAGTTGTCAGGATTGTTGCAACGATGAGAAATAACATACGAAAAGACATGATCACCATCTCACTTGGCACTTAATCGGCTCCCAGTAAGTGATAGCACGCATTATTTCACTCTACACGGCTGTGCAATATGTATTAGCCAAATCCTTCTTCCTTATGTTTTTACTGCTGGCAGCGATATTGTATCCATTAATTTAAGCTCAAATAGCTACCTGGGTTTCCTGTCCCTAGCCTAATTCTCAAATGATGCTGCATTCTTCCATCATCAGCATGTATTCATTCTTTCAACACAGGTTTTGCATCGCTATCGCCCTACTCAACTATATGTTAATCACCTACTCTTGTCATCATTGTCACTATCCTTTCAGAAAAGGGAGTTCCCTGGCATCAACCTGCCATTCACAGCCTTGGGTTTACACTGTTTGACAAACTATTTCTACATCTCACTCCATCCTGCTCTTCCACAAACCAAATTTCCCCATCCTCTCATCCCTTCTTGAACTTGACTCATGGCATTTTCTTCCTGGTGTGGACCTTGATTCCTATTTCAATGCTTTCTATTAGAATGGCCTTTGGCAATCTTGGGATATGCCATTCCCAACTAAATCCAACCCTTAGGACCCTCCTATCCGAGGAAATGGTCTCCCCTAGTCACCCCAGCTCTGTCAAGTAACACTTGGACTAGCATGAAAATAAAAGAAAATCAGAAGGCTAACTTATAAAATGAGTAATCTACCTTAATAGAGAACTTCCTAGAATGTACTACTTGTTGCACAATTCCAACTGTCTTCTTAACACTTCTAAAGAGGATTGCGCCATCACACTGAATTCAGGTTTGTGTATTAACTTGCCAATACCAGGCTCCCTTTCTGGAATGTTCTGTCCCTCGCCAGATGCTACTTATTCTTCTAGTCCCCTACACTCAAAAGTATAGTATTTATAATATTTTCTTTATTCCTGCAACCCCTTACCCCATCCTACTCCATCTACTATTATCCATTTAGCCATCCATCCACTCATTTTTCGAGGTTTTTTTTTTATCATCTTTATTGGAGTATAATTGCTTTACAATGTTGTGTTAGTTTCTGCTGTATAACAAGGTGAGTCAGCTATATGTATACATATATCCCCATATCCCCTCCCTCTTGAGCCTCCCTCCCACCCTCCGTATCCCACCCCTCTAGGTGGTCACAAAGCACCAAGCTGATCTCCCTGTGCTATGTGGCTGCTTCCCACTAACTATCCCATATCCCCTCCCTCTTGAGCCTCCCTCCCACCCTCCGTATCCCACCCCTCTAGGTGGTCACAAAGCACCAAGCTGATCTCCCTGTGCTATGTGGCTGCTTCCCACTAACTATCTATTTTACATTTGGTAGTGTATATATGTCAATGCTACTCTCTCACTTCATCACAGCTTACACTTCCTCCTCCCCGTGTCCTCAAGTCCATTCTCTACATCTGCATCTTTATTCTTGTCTTGCCCCTATGTTCTTCAGAACATTTATTTATTTTTTTTAGATTCCATATATATGTGTTAGCATGTGGTATTTGTTTTTCTCTTTCTGACTTATTTCACTCTGTATGACAGACTCTAGGTCCATCCACCTCACTACAAATAAATCAATTTCGTATCTTTTTATGGCTTAGTAGTATTCCATTGTATATACGTACCACATCTTCTTTATCCATTCATCTGTCGATGGACACTCAGGTTGCTTCCATGTCCTGGCTATTGTAAATAGTGCTGCAATGAACATTGTGGAACATGACTCTTTTGGAATTATGGTTTTCTCTGGGCATATGCCCAGCAGTGGGATTGCTGGGTCATATGATAATTCTATTTTCAGTTTTTTAAGGAGCATGCATACTGTTCTCCATAGTGGCTGTATCAATTTACATTCCCACCAACAGTGCAAGAGGGTTCCCTTTTCTCCACACCCTCTCCAGCACTTATTGTTTGTAGGTATTTTGATGACAGTCATTCTGACACCTCTCCAGCACTTTTTTTTTTCAGATTAACATCTTCATTCTTTTTTTTTTAACATCTTTATTGGAGTATAATTGCTTTACAATGGTGTGTTAGTTTCTGCTTTACAACAAAGTGAATCAGTTATACATATACATATGTTCCCATATCTCTTCCCTCTTGCCTCTCCCTCCCTCCCACCCTTCCTATCCCACCCCTCTAGGTGGTCACAAACCACCTAGCTGATCTCCCTGTGCCATGCGGCTGCTTCCCACTAGCTAGCCACCCTACGTTTGGTAGTGTGTATATGTACATGCCACTCTCACTTCGTCACGGCTTACCCTTCCCCCTTCCCCCTCCCTATGTCCTCAAGTCCATGCTCTAGTAGGTCTGTGTTTTATTCCCGTCCTACCCCTAGGCTCTTCATGACATGTTTTTTTCTTAGATTCCATATATATGTGTTAGCATACTGTATTTGTTTTTCTCCTTTTGACTTACTTCACTCTGTATGACAGACTCCACGTCCATCCACCTCACTACAAATAACTCAATTTCGTTTCTTTTTATGGCTGAGTAATATTCCATTGTACATATGTGTCACATCTTCTTCATCCATTCATCTGTCGATGGACCTTAGTTTGCTTCCATGTCCTGGCTATGGTAAATAGAGCTGCAATGAACATTTTGGTACATGACTTTTTTTGAATTATGGTTTTTTCAGGGTATATGCCCAATAGTGGGATTGCTGGGTCATATGGTAGTTCTATTTGTAGTTGGTGGGAATGTGAATTAATACAGCCACTATGGAGAACAGTATGGAGGTTCCTTAAAAAACTACAAATAGAACTACCATACGATCCAGCACTTATTGTTTGTAGGTTTTTTGATGACGGCTGACCGGTGTGAAGTAATAACTCACTGTAGTTTTGATTTGCATTTCTCTAATGATTGGTGATGTTGAGCATCCTTTCATGTGTTTGTTGGCAATCTGTATATCTTCTTTAGAGAAATGTCTATTTAGATCTTAAGCCCATTTTGTCCTTTTTTGGATTGGGTTGTTTGTTTGATATTGAGCTGCATGAGCTGCTTGTATATTTTGGAGATTAATCATTTGTCAGTTGCTTCGTTTGCAAATATTTTCTCTCATTCTGAGGATGTTTTCCTTTGCTGTGCAAAGGCTTTTAAGTTTCATTAGGTTCCATTTGTTTATTTTTGTTTTTATTTCCATTTCTCTAGGAGGTGGGTCAAAAAGGATCTTGCTGTGATTTATGTCAAAGAGTGTTCTTCCTATGTTTTCCTCTAAGAGTTTTATAGCATCTGGCCTTACATTTAGGTCTTTAATCTATTTTGTGTTTATATTTGTATATTGTGTTAGGAAGTGTTCTAATTTCATTCTTTTACATGTAGCTGTCCAGTTTTCCAAGCACCACTTGTT
>NC_041227.1:105506548-105555675 GCF_002837175.3 Physeter macrocephalus | reverse complement strand
GATAGGGATTGCATTGAATCTGTAGATTGGTTTGGGTAGTATAGTCATTTTCACAGCATTGATTCTTCCAATCCAAGAACATGGTATATCTCTCCATCTGTTTTTATCATCTTTAATTTCTTTCATCAGTGTCTTATAGTTTTCTGCATGCAGGTCTTTTATCTACTTAGGTAGGTTTATTCCTAGGTATTTTATTCTTTTTGCTACAGTGGTTAATGGGAGTGTTTCCTTAATTTCTCTTTCAGATTTTTCATCATTAGTGTATAGGAATGCAAGAGATTTCTGTGCATTAATTTTGTATCCTGATACTTTACCAAATTCATTGATTAGCTCTAGTTTTTTTCTGGTAACATCTTTAGGATTCTCTGTGTGTAGTATCATGTCATCTGCCAGCAGTGACAGCTTTACTTCTTCTTTTCCAATTTGGATTCCTTTTATATGTTTTTCATCTCTGATTGCTGTAGCTAAAACTTCCAAAACTTTGTTGAGTAATAGTGGGCACCCTTGTCTTGTTCCTGATTTTAGAGGAAATGGTTTCAGCTTTTCACGATTCAGAACGATGTTGGCTGTCGATTTGTCATATATGACCTTTATTATGTTGAGGTTAGTTCCCTCTATGCCTACTTTCTAGAGACTTTTTGTCATATAACGTTCTGTTTGCTAGTATTTTGCTCAGGATTTTTGCATCTATGTTCATCAGTGATATTGGTCTGTAGTTGTCTTTTTTTATGACATCTATGTCTGGTTTTGGTATCAGGGCAATGGTGGCCTTGTAGAATGAGTTTGGGAGTGTTCCTCCCTCAGCTATATTTTGGAAGAGTTTGAGAAGGATGGGTGTTAGCTCTTCTCTAAATGTTTGATAGAATTCCCCTGTGAAGCTATCTGGTCCTTGGCTTTTGTTTGTTGGAAGATTTTTAATCACAGTTTCAATTTCAGTGTTTGTGATTGGTCTGTTTATATTTTCTATTTCTTTCCTGGTTCAATCTCAGAAGGTTGTGCTTTTCTGAGAATTTGTCCATTTCTTCCAACTTGTCCATTTTACTGGCATAGAGTTGCTTGTAGTAATCTCTCAAGATTCTTTGTATTTCTGCCATGTCAGTTGTTACTTCTCCTTTTTCATTTCTAATTCTGTTGATTTGCGTCTTCTCCCTTTTTTCTTGATGAGTCTGGCTAATGGTTTATCAATATTGTTTATCTTCTCAAAGAACCAGCTTTTAGTTTTATTGATCTTTGCTATTGTTTTCTTTGTTTCTGTTTCATTTATTTCTGCTCTGATTTTTATGATTTCTTCCCTTCTACTGACTTTATTCTTCTTTCTCTAGTTTTAAGTGTAGGGTTAGATTGTTTATTTGAGATTTTTCTTGTTTCTTGAGGTAGGATTGTATTGCTATAAACTTCCCTCTTAGAACTGCTTTTGCTGCATCCCATAGGTTTTGGGTCATCGTGTTTTCATCGTCATTTGTTTCTAAGTATTTTTTCCTTTCCTCTTTGATTTCTTCAGTGATCTCCTGGTTATTTAGTAGCATATTTTTTAGCCTCCATGTGTTTGTATTTTTTACAGTTTTTTTCTTGTAACTGATATCTAGTCTCATAGCGTTGTGGTCAGAAAAGATACTTGAAACGATTTCAATTTTATTAAATTTACCAAGGTTTCATTTGTTACCCAAGATATGATCTGTCCTGGAGAATGTTCCAGTAGCACTTGAGAAGAAAGTGTATTCTGTTGTTTTTGGATGGAATGTCCTATAAAGATCAATTAAGTCCATCTTGTTTAATGTGTCATTTAAAGCTTGTGTTTCCTTATTCATTTTCATTTTGGATGATCTGTCCATTGGTGAAAGTGGTGTGTTAACGTTCCCTACTCTGACTGTGTTATTGTCGATTTCCCCTTTTATGGATGTTAGTATTTGCATTATGTATTGAGGTGCTCCTATGTTGGGTGCATAAATATTCACAATTGTTATATCTTCTTCTTGGATTGATCCCTTGATCATTATGTAGTGTCCTTCTTTGTCTCTTGTAATAGTCTTTATTTTGAAGTCTATTTTGTCTGATATGAGAATTGCTACTCCAGCTTTCTTTTGATTTCCATTTGCATGGAATGTCTTCCATCCCTTCACTTTCAGCCTGTATGTGTCCCTAGGTCTGAAGTGGGTCTCTTGTCCACAGCATATATATGGATCTTGTTTTTTATACACTTGAGTGACTATTTCCTTTCCCATGTTAGGGAAGTTTTCAACTATAATCTCTTCATATATTCTCTCAGTCCCTTTCTTTTCCTCTTCTTCTTCTGGGACCTGTATAATTTGAATGTTGGTGCATTTAATGTTGTCCCAGAGGTCTCTGCGACTGTCCTCAATTCTTTTCATTCTTTTTTCTTTATTCTGCTCGTTGGTAGTTACCTCCACTATTTTATCTTCCATGTCACTTATCCATTCTTCTGCTTCAGTTATTCTGTTATTGATTCCTTCTAGAGAATTTTAAATTTCATTTATTGTGTTCATCATCAATGTTTGTTTTCTCTTTAGTTCTTCTAGGTCCTTGTTAAACATTTGTTGTATTTTCTCCATTCTATTTCCAAGATTTTGGATCATCTTTACTATCATTACTCTGAATTCTTTTCCGGGTAGACTGCCTATTTCCTCTTCATTTGTTTGGTCTGGTGGGTTTTTACCTTGCTCCTTCATCTGCTGCATATTTCTCTGTCTTCTCATTTTGCTTAACTTACTGTGTTTGTAGTCTCCTTTTCACAGGCTGCAGGTTTGTAGGTCCCGTTGTTTTTGGTGTCAGCCCCCAGTGGCTGAGTTTGGTTCAGTGGGTTGTGTAGGCTTCCTTGTGGAGGGGACTGTTGCCTGTGTTCTGGTGTGTGGGGCTGGATCTTATCTTTCTGGTGGGCAGGGCTGCATCTGGTGGTGTGTTTTTGGGTGTCTGTGGCCTTATTATGATTTTAGGCAGCCTCTCTGCTAATGGGTGGTGTTGTGTTCCTGTCTCTCTAGTTGTTTGGCATGGAGCTTGCTGGCCATTGGGTAGAGCTGAGTCTTAGCGTTGAGACAGAGATCTCTGGGAGAGCTCTCACCAATTGATACTATGTGGGCCCGGGAGGTCTCTGGTGGTCCAGTGTCTTGAACTCAGCTCTCCCACCTCAGAGGCTCAGGCCTGACACCCGTCGGAGCACCAAGACCCTGTCAGCCACACGACAGCTGTGTGTTGTGGGTCGTGGTTAACTTAACATTTATGAACCTCAGTTTCTCCTCCTGAGTCAGGCCCCTGAGGGCATGCTCCACCGTCCTGGGTGGTTTTCCCATTTTCTCTACCAGAGACTGAGAGTGAGATCCATGTTGGTGTCCCAGACATGAGGAGGTCACCCCAGGGTCCTCTGACAGCAGGCCCAAGGGACGAGTCCCACAGAGGAGCGCAGAAATATCCTGCCACAGGCCAGGGTATGGCGGGGGGGGTGTCTTTTTCCATGTTTTTAATGCTTTTTGAGTTTATTTCTTTATTTCTCATTCTCCTGACATTTTAACCTATATCCCTGCCCCTCTAGTTCCTTTGTCATAGCATTTAGTGATTATTTTTCTTAGAACTGCACTTTGACCATATCCCCACCCAGCTAAAAATCTCTGTGACTCCACATTACTTGCAAAATAGTGTCTAGACCCCCACCCTACCCCACCCCTTCACCTTTTCAATCTCTCCCTACTTCCTTTAGGAAGATCTTATTCCAGTGTTTTTGACTCACTTTTCCCCAAAGTCACTCTGGGGATGTTCCTGCTTTCTCTCCCTTGTTCATGTAGTTTCCTCCATCTATAATCATTTTTCCCTGCTCCTCCTCAAGACTCTCGATTAAACATCCTCCACAGAACTAGCACCCTAGCTGTTAATGATCTCCAATCCTATGAGCTAATAGTACGCAATAGCTTAATCTCGAACTGGATATTCTTTATGTAATGCCTTGTGTTTTGACTGTATTTGGTTTCTTAGAATTTTATATCTAATAAGCCTCTTAAGGGTGACATTATCTGTGGCTACATTGCTAGAGGCAAAATATACATTACAAGGGTAAGGGAACTTCTGTTCCATTCCGTGTGATTCAACCTCCACCAGGAATATCACACCAAAGAGGTATAGTGACCATATGGAACACATTCAGAGGGAGAGTGTCAAAATAAAAAAATAAAAAATAAAAGAGAGAGAGAGAGAGACAGAGAATAGGAATATTCAGAGTTAGTAGATTGGACAGTTGTCTTCAAAAACATACAGAAATATACTTAGGTTTAGCCCATTTGGTCCAGAGGGTAAAGGGACCATTCACAGGAGTGATATGAAAATATTAGCAATCAGTACAGCATAAGCAAGGACCAGTCAGAAGGGATATTGGTTATAGGGTTGGCACAGAGCCTTGAGGATCTTCTTGTTGTAGTAGGCATTAAGCCTTTGTTTTCTCAATCGTGGGAAGGGTAAAGAGGTTGATTGGGAAGGTGCCAGGATACTGGGGTAGGAGTGGGGAATCTGAAGGAGGTAAGTTGAGCCGTTGTTATCAATCACTGATAGAGAGTGCTTTAATAACTGACATAGTCTTACTGAGACCTACCAGCTGAAGATCAGGCTTGGCCATTTAACAGACTGGCTTTCTAAAAACTGGCATAGAAGGAATCTACCACTAGAAGAATTCTGAGTATTGGCTTTCTGAGAATTGTCCAGCTTTCAGAAATAATACCAGCAGGAGGAAGTTATGGGGAGATAAATTTCTCAGTAAAATGAAATGTTAATGCAGTTAAGAGCTATCTCCTGAGATAGTGGGTGTCCTGTCTGGAGGTCTGTCAACTTCTGATATGCCATTATTTTCTGACAGAAAATAATATGGTATAGAAGACTTCTATGGTCCCTTCCAAGCTTGAAAGTCTATAATTTTACTATAGTCCAATATTTTCATCTTATAGAAGAGGAAACTAAAGCTCAGGAAGCAAACGTGAATGAGATCGGCTTTGTTACTGCCATTTACTTCCATATTGTGGATCTGTTTTTCTATGTATGTTTGTTGTTGACCCCAGGAGTAGTTTGCTTCCTCTTCCCCCTACAATGACTAGCAGCATACCGTGCACACAACAGGGACTAAATAAACATGTGATGTGTGAATGGATAAATTGTTCATCCCTGCCCACATCTCAAACTCAGGATCCAGAGAGAAAACTTAATTCATGCTCTAGTCTTTTCTCCTGCTTCAGGCAATTGGAACTTACCACTGCTTCTTCCTTCCCTGACCAAATGCTAATAGAGGTGCTAATGAGGTCCTCTGGCCATCAGAAAGAAAGAGAAAGAAAATCAAATAGTCTAATTAATCCACAAATTACAGTCACTGAAAAAAAAGTGGTCATATTTCCTATAGAAAGCCAGACGGGGACTAATGGGCACTAAAGCATTGGTCTTGGCTCCTTTGGGTGTGTAGTTTGGAGGTTACCTGTTGTTTTTTCAGGGATTATGAGGCACCACTTGGCTTCCATTTGGGTGGAGCTCACCAGAACTCCATTCCAAGTCTGAGCTGTCTGTTTGCTTATTAAATGGGAAAAGGAGGGCAGAGAGTAACCTCTTTGTATAAGGTGAGCCTAATATTAATAGCGAACATTTATTGAGCACTCGTAATGTGCCAGGAGCTATATTAGCGTTTTACTTGGATGATATCATTGAATCCTGTATAATTATTTCCCCACTTTATACACAGAGAAACTGAGGCTTGGGTAGGATAGGTAGCTTACTCAAGGTCACACAATAAGTGGCTAAATATGTGGTCCAAGGCATTTAAGCCAGTACTAAATCCACCAGCTGCATTCTCTAGCTCATGCTTAAGTCTTTCTACCTACACTGTGTGGTCTAGGGTGGCTGTATCAGTGAAGCCTGGGAGTACAGCACAGCTTCTGCTTTGAGCACCTCTGGAGGATTGGAGCTAACCTTACACAAAGTGGATTTTAATGGTTTGGTTTGAGGATGATTGGGGAACCGGGGGTGATGAGGTGATGTGCCAAAACTATTGAGTGGGCCAAAGCAGAAAGGGAGGGAGGACGCTCAGTGACCTGTGTTCTCTGGTTTAGAGCAGAGCCCCTCCCAGGCTTCCCAAGAGAACACAGAGGATTTTCACTATAGCAGGGAGTGTGGGCCTTTATCCAGTGAGAATCAAGACAGCCGTGTTGAAGAGCTACCAGCACACCAAGTGGAAAGCAAATTTGAAAGTGTGAAATGGCAAGGTGTGCTAGGATGGAAACCAAAGTAATGAGGCAAGAAGTGGGAGTAATTAGGCATAAAGAGAGAGCCCTAGCTGCTCATGGATTCACAAACTCAAGAAAGCCCAGTGTGCAACACATGTGAGTGTGTGTGTGTTGCACAGGGCACTGGGAAAGTTCTACAAGAAATATGAGAAGCAGTCCCCAGCAGGGTCAGACCTTGAACCAGTAAGAACCCCTCTGAGATCATCTCTTCTGCTCTGAGTCTTGGCTGAGTTAGTCACACCTGGTGACCAGTAGGCCAGGGGTCCACAGAGCCATGCTACTTTGAGCACCTACTTTAGCCAAACACTATCCTAGTCCAGTGTTTAACAAACTCTAAGGCACATAGGAGTCACCTGGGAGACCAGGGAAAATTCAGTTTCTGAGGCTGTAGGTCTGGAGTGGGACCTGAGACCATTTCTAACAGGTCCCTAGGTGATGCCAATACTGCTGGTCTGGTGAACCACACTCTAGACCCTTTCCATAACTGTCTCGTTTGATCCTAATATAATGTGTATGAATTGACACATCTGACAAATGAAAGCACTGAGGCTGAGAGCGTTGGATGGTCTGCTCAGTCTCAGGGCTAATGAACTCAATCCAGGTCCGATGGCTCCAAAATTCAAACCTCTCTGTTAGGCACCACTCTAGTCCACACGCACATTCAAGCTGCCTCTGCCCAGAGACTCAATATGGCGCCCTACAAGCACCGCTTCTGGCACTGGGGCCCAGTAGAGGCCCAAGCATCCCTGTCTTCACGGAACTGGTTTACTCAGCCACTACCTTCCAAGGTCCCTGGGGCTGGTGCAGTCTGGGGCTGGAGTTTTAAACCCACCCTAACCCTCTTGTTCGGGACCTCTGCTAGTTCCTGCCCCAGGGCAAAACCCACCTTTTATTGTTCCAGAGGCTCAGGAAGACTTCACTTCTGCTGCACTAGCCACTCAAGAATATGCACTCATCCTCCCCCTTGGGTTGGCCTACATGGATTAGAATGTCACCTGGAATGTTCTGGAGTACCAAGCCCTCCCTTGAGATTATGGTTTGCCCTGACCAGGCCCAGCCTCAAGGGGCCATCCCTTTTCTCCCCAGTTTGTCAGTCTCTCAGGCCTTTACTCCATGCTACACTCAATTCCCGTTCATAGCCAGGCCACGACCCCTTCACATGCCTAGTGATGACTCCATTTCTGAAATGCTCTCTGGCTTCCAGGGTCTGATATCCTAGTTGGAGTGACAGATGCAGGTAGTCAGTCACTCGTCTACCTTAGCCCTTCCCCACCCCCTTCCCATCTTTAAATACTGAAATCCTGAAGGAGCCACTGCAAACACCATCTTTTCCGTAAAGAATTTCCTGTTCACCTCAACTTGCATTAACCTCTCCTTCCTCTAGACCCCTCTCTACCCAATGACATCATTTTTTGCATCTGTCTCATAGCATTTAACACTTTCGACCTTGTACTACTGTCAAACTTGGCCATGGCTTCCCTTGTATCTTTGGCTCCTCGGAAGGAGCTCTTATGCCTGGTATATCCTTGGGTCTCCAGCAAAGTGCTTTGCACATTGAATGTGCCTGATAAATGGCTATTAACTGCATGAAATGATTTCAAGTCAGATTAATAAATAGCATAATAAAGGAATGAAGACTTTAAGAGTCTTCAATGAACAATTGAATAAAAAGGAGGCCGGAAAGGGAGGGGGAGACTCCCTGGAGGTCCCACAGAGGAAATGAGGCCGATGTGTCTCTTGAAGGCTGAGTAGGATTTCCTTGTGGGATTAATAATTACTATAATGAAAACTAAAAGTTATGAAGTGCTTATCATGTGCCACATACTGGCTAAATCATGTGCTCATTTCATGGCGACATAGCCCTGTAAAGAAAGTCGGTCCTAAATAGTTTCCATTTTATAGATAAAGAAACACACAGAAAGGCACCAAGAAGCCAGCTCACTTTCTCTAGAACATATAGACAAAAAGTAACAAAGTCAGGATTTGAATCCATCTCCTGGACTCCATAGCACATGTTTTAAAACCTAATGCTATGGGAGGAGATGGGGATACTTCAGGCAGAGGTGATACAGGGCAGGAGGAAAAGCGAGCCGAGAGGGGAAAGCATCAATTAATCCCACATGACAGGGCCAGGGCGGGCCCATGGTGGGGCCACTGTGGTGTCAGACAAGGCTGGGAAGGTGGTCTGGGGACAGACTGGGGTCATGTTTTCCCTCCATGAGAATGAAGAGTACGAGCCATGGAGAAGAAATACCGAGTCAAACCTGCACTGAGAAGCGTTATTTATGTGCTGTCTCTGGCCCGGCCCCCAGGCCACTGTTGTGAGGGGAACGGGGCTCCCAGCCAGCAGCCCTGGACAGCTCTGTGAGCCGTGGAGCTCACTGCAAAGTCACACTTTGGAGAATAAAGCTGCTGGTGCTGCCCAGAGTGGCCCAAATAAAAGTCAAATACCACATTCAGTTCTCCAGGGGTGTTTTTGCTATTAAATTAAGTCTGGAAAATAAATAATTGTCTTTGGATTTGATTTGAGAGATTTTTGGTAGTTGAACACTCAGTCAGGAAAAAAAAAAAAAAAAAAAGCTAACTATTTCTTGAAAGATTCTTTGACTGGCTCCCCCTCTGCCAGAGGACAGCAGATCACAATGAAGGCTTGCTGTCTGCAAAGAGCTGCTTTTCACCCCCGCTTGACACAATTGTTCCAGAAAAATAGAGGGGGGAGGGGAGGCTCCATCATATGTTCCAATTTTTATTGCTACATTCCTTGGATGGCTCCATATGTTTACCTTTAGCTGACTTTAGACTTGGTGTTCTCTGTGGCTGCTGGCGTCAGCCACAGGATTCTTTCATGTCTATTACTTTATTAAGGAATGTAAAAGCCACATACAGACCGACCAGGGGACACAACAGTACAAGACACAAATAACCCTGAATGGGCTTGCAAAGAGCCTAAGGAGGCTTCACACCTAATTCTCCCAGATGGGCTGTAAGGCTCTCATAGACCAAAAGGGGGCACTCTTAACACAAGCTCCCAAGCTCCCTCAATGATACCATTCCCGTGAAGAAATAGTGCAGAGACCATGCAGGGCTTTAAGATCAGTCCTGATGGCAGCAGGATGGGGTGAAAGAAACCACTCTCATTACCAGGGATTTGGTTGTTTTTGTTTTTGTTTTTTTTTTGCATCTTTGACTTTCGTTGACTAGAAATGGAATCTCCAAATCATAGGGAGGATGTTAAGATTAAACAGGAAAAATGCACCCCCCAAAATTGCTTTGCACAAAGCCTTGGCACATGCATTATAAATGCTCAGAAAGAGCAGCTGTTCTTTAAGCATATTTGCTGAGATATTTCTACCTCTTAATAGGGGCACCTCATCTAGGTCCAGACTGGCTCATAGCACAAGGGTATGATTGTAGAATGAGTGTCTATATTAGGCAGCAAGAGACAGGGAGTGGAGGATAACCATTATTTACTCAACTCCTACGGTGTGCTGGACACTTTGCGTGCATTATCTTGCTATCACAATTTTATAGATGAGGAAACTGAGGTCAGGGAGGCTAAATATATTGCCCTGGTATGTCGCAGAAACAGGATTTGCACCCAGGTCTCTCTGTTTGATACTAAGCCTGAGCTTTTTCCATTAGGCAAGGCAACGCAACTCAGGACCAGCTTTTCATAATGCATTATTTTCTCACGTAGTCTCAGCCTCCCACAAACTCTTTACAAAAGCCTGAAGGCAGCACTGAGAACATTCAATCAATTATAGGTACAAATACAATCTTACTCAAGTACACAAACTTAAATTCTTGGAATTTTCAGCAAACATGTTTGTGGAGTGATGGAGAGGGGAAGAACTGAGGAACGAGGTAATGGAGATAATTCTTATGGCACCCTCCTCCAGAGATGTTTGTCAGTGCCTGGAGGATTCACATTTGTTTTCCTTTTTCAGGCTCCTACACCAACCACCAAACCGTCACAGAACAAAGTCTGGAGTTTATTTTAACGCCACCGTTCTTCCATTCCCCTTCCCAGGATCTTCACTCAATTTGCTGGTCTCTGCCTTTGTAGGAGTTTACAGTCTGTGTTCTAACCACCCAGTATGTTGGGAGGTTAAAAGAAAGGGCTCTCATCCAAAAAGGTGATGCTCACACTTCAAGTCAGGATATGAGGACGGTCTGAGCTAGAAATATTGTGTAGAGTGGGGGTGTGTTTTCACCTCCCTCTCGGAAGCTGACGGCCACCCACCTGTTCTTTCCTGGTAGGTGCTTGATGGTTAAGAGTAGAAATGCTTTGACCTCATGTGGAAAGTAAAAAAGGGATTCTTTACTCAGATGACAAAATGTGTTTGTCTTGTGATTTTCCCTGAGAACCTGGACTGGGTGAATGGCTTGCAACTGAAGGATGTTTTGATTATCAAGAGGATAGTCCCTTAGCCAAACTAAGAAAGCCCTCAGCCCCACTTAGGATTAGCTGTCTCTCGTTGAATGTAGCAAGTTCTGTCCTGGAAGATTTACTGGTGACTGTGCCTCAGCCCACCGGGTTCTTCAAGGAGATCTTCAGAATCAACATCTCTTTTCATCTCTCTGCATCTTTGGGAAATTTTTTATAAAGCTAGATACTCCTTTCAATGAGAACTGGCTATGTGTATCTAATGTTTTCACTGGGCCAATATTGCCCAAGGTGGTAGTAAAGGCTCTGAGAAGTCCTGTAGTAAAGAAACCTATGTCACTTTGCTTAATCCAGAGATTCTCATATATATCTGACCACAAAACCCTTTTAGCATAACATCTATGAATATCGTATGGAAACAGTTTGGCTATAAACATATAAACTCTTGAAACTGCTTAGAAGGGATAACCTCAAACTATTGATGGATTTGGATAGACTATTTAAAGCAGAGCTATTGGTCACATATTTGGGTTAAAATCTGAAGCTGCTTTAGTGGTCTGTCTGGATTATTTTTAGATCTGTGTAAGTGTGTGTACATGTGTTTATATATACTATGTATAAATATGCATTTTAACTTTGAGGTTAGAAGAAAAAAAAGAAGGAAGGAATATTCCTTCTTATAAGAAAAGCAATCGGGGTCCTGAGGGGGGAAGGGGAAAGTCTGTAAATTTTAAGGCATTATCGCCATGTCCCATTGCCGGCAACCTCTGATCACAGCTTGCTGCAACGGTGAAAACACCTGGACAACTCTTACTGAATGCCAGACAATCAAAGATGACACCCATTCTCATTAACCTCTCAGAGGCCGGCCCCACCTCTCCCCCACTAATCCAGCACCCAAAACACTTCTTTCCAAGTCATTGATACCCACCAGCTGTATTCCTGTGTATTCTTTTGGATGGTGAATTAATTCAGAAAAAAGTATTTTTTTCCCACGTTGCAATTTAATTTTTATTTTCAGAGCATGTTTGAAGCCTTCTAAAGAAAATTCTTAGAAACCCACTCTAAAAAAGGTACAATTACAGTATTTTTTAATTGTTGTAAAGTTATGGGAGCTGTTTCAAAATTATTTTTAATGAAATATAAGGTTGTTCTCTGAAATAGAACTTTACCCGTGTTTTTTTTTTTTTAATTGTCACATATAGGGTGATTTTAAAGTAAATAAGAGCACAAGGTTCATATTATTTTAAATGTATATTGTATTTGTCTTCTCAGCGCTGTGGTTTTTAGTCTGAATAGCATCATAGTATGGAGCCAGCCTATTAAGCAGCCTGTTTGGGTAAGGAAACTCTGAGACCAGCACAATGTTGCATTGCTCACTCTGTCCTTCCAATATGGTTAGAATTCCACAACCTAAATGATCATTTGTTGAACAAATTCATGCTTTTATTAGTCAAAATACGGAGAAAACAGAGCCTCCCTGTTTCAAGATATTTGCTAATGCATGGTTAATTATCACATATAGCTGACTATAATTCATTTTACAGGGGCGACCTCCTGCAGGTAACATACTAGCAGTTTATGAACCAAAATAACCTCCCTATAGGTCAGAGCCATTCCAGGGCCGGTCAGACACTTGGTGCTTCTAGACCTTCTCACTTCACATTGCTAATTCGAACAAGGCTTTATTTTTATATTTGTCAGCAGCAAGACTGTAGGATGGTTGTTAAACTTCTCCCAGGCCTAATTAGAGCGGCAATGCTCGCATTCATAATGAAGCTCGTGTCTTGCTCGGAGTCAGTGAGCAGAGCTGTTACAGTAGCTTCCTGGCAGGCTGGGGCTGGCAGTTTTAAGGTAGCTCGTGGCTGCAGTATTAAGTGACTGTTGAAATTCATTGACTCCACCACAACTAATGTGTCTAGATGACAACAAGTTTACACGGCTCTTTTATAGTTATGGCAAATGCGTGCATTTTAAATATTTATTAGGTGATTATGGTGATGTGAAATGGAAAAAAAAATGCAAAGTGCAATCTCCCCAGTATGACTGTTTTTAACTGTTGATGTGGGGCCGGGATCACGGTATCACTCAAAATCGCTTCATCTTTCCCTTATAAATATTTATACTAGATCAGCAGCGATGAATGCTAATTTATTTGCACCTTGTTTCCTTATTGACTTCTCCCTGGGCAGAGGTTAGCGGTGAAAAGTGGTGCAGCCTTACTGGGTTGGAGAGTATTTCAATCAGCCAAGCAAGATGCATTTTGAGTAGCCAGGGGAAAGTTCACTTTGCTGAAAATGAAGCGTCCTTTTTCCTCTTGGAGATGCAACCTGAGTGTTCAGGCAGCTGGTATGTTGCCCTCTCCCAGAGCTGACGTGCGTGCTGGCGAGCAGTTTTGCCTCCAAAAGACTGCTTTTCTGTATAGCAACTTGTCAAACCTTGGATTGAATCGGGTAAGGCTGGCTGATCTGGATGTTTGTCAGAACTTCCAACTCAATTTTTTTTAATTTTTCTTATTCTGTGAGCCATTTAAAAGAAATACATTTTCGCCGTAGGAGAAAAAGGATCTATCTCAAATTGAATGTGGCATCTGAGACAGACAGAGGAGAGGTTAAAAATGAATCCAGCTCTGTTTTATAAAGGTTAAATGTACATGATACTAAATAACGCAGAGTCTGTGGAGGGAACTGTCAAAAAATCTCAGCCAGATAAAGAGAAACAATATTTTGCAATTGAATATTTTGACAGTGTAGGAAGCTGGAGCATAAGATGATTGCAAATTCATCATCCATAATGTTATTTATTATTTTGTTCCCTATGTCTTAAAATAAACAGCATCTGTATAGTCTTGACATGTATAAATGTAATATTTTCAGGAGATTTCTAGAAGTAGCTTTTGAAATAGTCCATTACTACATTTAGAATGCCCTGGAGGTCTAAGGAATGTCCCAATAAAAGTTCGCGTAGAACACATAAGGCCACTGAATCAGAGGTCTCTGCAGCTACCATAGTTGCTTCAGTTGGGAAAAAATCTTAATTTCTGACTCTAGCTAGCTGTGCATCTCTTTTCACAAAATGTACTCATGTCTCCTTAGAGCTGAACCTATTACAGTGCCTCCAATCTTAGACTGGTTTCAAGGGCATTAATTACCAAAGATTCCAGGACCACCTCATTATATGATCAATAGTACGTCCCTCTAGGACAGGGGTGTAGCAAGAGTTCACTGTGGTGGTGGTTCTGCACATTTAGATGATTCAAAGAGAAGTCAAATTCGTTGGGAAACTCACTACTAAGAAAACGCTCTGGTACATCTTGGGTCACGTGAAGACTCCTCCAGTGATGCAAAGCATTATCCTCAAATCTACAAATGTGGATTCTAACTTTAAGAATCCAATTATGTGGATCCTCAGATTAAAAAGCGTAACCATGGCTCTCTCTCGATGCAGGAGATGCGTGGCTTCATTTACTGTCTCTGGTCAGAGCTATTTGTAAGCGACAGGTAGTTTGCCATTTCTTTTCAGTGTAAATCTTCTCAACTGTAGGGATGGTGCACAGAGGCTGCTCACTCGGTGCAAATGAAAAAAACCCTCATCTTAGTCCAGTTTTGCTATTCTCCATGAATATAAAGCTGTCCTTTAATCCTCTCAACTCAATAAGGAAACATTTTTTCACCCCATTTGATAAGTAAGAAGACCTGAACTTAAAGCGAATTCAGGGTTTTCTGGAGGTCTCGGGGTGGGTGGCCACGCTGCCCCGCTCCATATCTGGGTCTGGGCGAGGGCGCGCCCTTGCGATGGGCAGGGCTTTTCTGCACGGCCTCTGGAGCCACTTGCTCTCCAGGTGAACCTCTTTCAACTGTGACGGCTCCACTCTAATGAGTTTTCTAGTGCATTTCATAAAAGGCTCAATCTACCAATGCTTTTTTTTACTCCTAAGTTTTCAATTTTACAAAGAAATTTTATAAAGCAGGGTCCATCTCTGATGGGCTTCCCTAAAATCCAAACACATCAATATGCCATCGGTAGAGTAGGTCATTGGGAAAGGTCACAAGGATGCTTGTTCAGAATTGTTTCCCTTAAAATCACCATGTTGGTGCAAGGGCCAGGTACAAGGAAAGTAAATTATATTTCCATATGAGAGATCATTAGAAGAGAGTCATTTGGGCTTATCTTTCTAGATGCCCAGGAAAGCAAAACTGTCCACGACATCTGCTGGGGGAGTAAATAAAGAAAATGTGATCTCATTTTTGTTACTGTCATTACGTCTGTGTCTCCTTGAATTGGCTGGTTAATTTCTTTCAGGTGAAAAAATAACAAAGCAGCCTTTCTCCGAGTACATGGGCTCGATTTTTACATGGCAAAAGGTAATTGCTAGGCATCCTAGCTTGCATATGTGCTATGACCCCCAAAGTAACCAATACCACATTTAGATTACAATCAACTTCACCATGGATGACTTCAAACAAAAGCAATAAAACTTTCTCTGCACTTCGTTCTCCTGAGTTTTCCTTTGTTCTGGTCTGCAGAAAATGACAGCCTTAAAAATGAAATAGCAGAGTATATTTGATCTCAGTCCTGATGCAATTTGGGGTGTGTATACCTCTGTGTGTGTGTGTGTGTGTGTGTGTGTGTGTGTGTGTGTGTGTGTGTGTGTGTGTACACATACCTGCATGCCCTCCTTTGTGCTCACAGATTTTGGCTCTGGGGTCCATAGCATTTCTATGTGTCCCAATGTCACATACTTGAGTCTGTACCCATCAGTGTTCTTTTCCCCTTGATTCTAAAGCCTTGTCAGTGTGGATCATGGTTGAATCCGCAGTCCTAGCTGAACTGTACAATAAAGACTTGTAGGTAGGAAATAAATGAATGAATGAATGATGGTATGGGTGTTCAGAGCTCTAAGCTGAGAGGATACTAGGTTCTACTTCAAGTTATTTGATACCCTATTACAAAATACTAGAGTATAACATTTTACACCCTAGTATAAAATAACCTAAGTGTCAGGAAATGTACATTCCTCCTACCTCCATCTCAATCAACTCTTATGCAGGGATGTCTTGCTTAGATATTGGTGTTATTGTTTCACCTTCTGATGTGTTGTCTGGATGAAGTCTTAGGGTACGTTGTGAGTTGAAAAGAGAGTCAGGTGCACTGCTTCCTGAAGAGTGAAACTTCCTGGAGCCACTCTTTAGGAGAAGAGGTGGAGCCTCAGGCCAGACAGCGGAGCTTTATGGAGGATGGCCAGGGACTATCACCATCCCTATTTCACATAAATGGGAACTCCTCAAACAGGCTGAATTACCTGCTCAATCTTATATAGGCAGCTCTGCTTCAATAATCACAGAGTCCAGGATTGTTTATTCTAGCTTGTCCTTTTTATGAGGGCTCTAAGTTGCCATGCTAGCTTTAAAATGTAATGATAATTTCCTAAAATGTGTTATTTGCACAGCACTATATAGTTTGTAAAATGTGTGTGTGTTATACATGTATATAGATGTGTATGTGTGTATCTGACCCTCACAAACATCCAGTGAAAAGCAGGGACTACTTTCTGCCTCAGTTTAATCAATCAGGAAATGAGATTCAGAATTCAAATGAATAGCCCCAAACCACACAGTGGTAGAGTTTGGATTAGAACCCAGTTCTCTAGAGTCCTCACCTGGTGTTCTTTCTACAACATCATGACGCTTATTATTAGCCTTATAATATCTCAATGGCAGCTATTTGGAAGCTAGATGAAGATTCTCAAATACATAGATTTTTTTTTTTTTTTTTTTGCAGTACACGGGCCTCTCACTGTTGTGGCCTCTCCCGTTGCGGAGCACAGGCTCCGGACGCGCAGGCTCAGCGGCCGTGGCTCACGGGCCCAGCCGCTCCGCGGCATGTGGGATCTTCCTGGACCGGGGCACGAACCCGTGTCCCCTGCATCGGCAGGCGGACTCTTAAGCACTGCACCACCAGGGAAGCCCATAGATCATTTTTAAGAGCGGATGAATGAGTTAAACATTAATATGTTTCAGTTGGCAAGATTTGAAAACAATTGTTCCCTGCAACCCAGAGATGCTTTTTATTCTAGAGGGTGGGAAGTGATTTACATTGATTAGAAGAAATTTCTGATCTTCAGAATCTATTTTGGGTTTCTCTTTCCTCCGAGTTACTGATTGAGTTCTATTTGCTGTCTGTTCAAGCTTCAGTGACTACTCAAAATGAAGGGAAAGTTTGAGGATCACCTTGTTATATTCTAATTTATTAAACAATGAACATAACAGGGAGTAGAAAAACAATTCAAGAGAAAAGCACCCAGGTAGAAACATATGCTAAAGTTGTTAGTGGAAATAGATGTCGAAACTTATATGAAGAGAAGAAAAGGGAAACTCCACAAAGAGATTCTTGTGGTAGGTAAATTCTGATTCAAAAAAAAAAAAAAAAAAGCACCATCCTACGCTAAAAGAACAATAAAAGAGATGTGCAGGAACCATCACGTAGAAGAACCCTCAGAGAGATGATCTGAAGGGCAGAGTTTAGAACATGCCCTTCAGAGGCACCTGTGTATGGACAGCCAGTCAAGAGACCACAGTGGAGGGCATACGGCAATATGCCAGATAAGACCCCTGAACCCCGTGTTTCACTACCTCCCTTCTACTGGCTCCTACAAGAATGAGTGGTACGAAGGGTCCCCAGAGACCTTCAGGGACTCTCAGGACACAGGTGATGTTTTCATCTCTGCTTTCAGCTGAAGGTCATGTCTTTGGAAAAGAAAGGAGGGTGAGGGAGGGGAGTGATGGCTGAAGATGGTGTTGGAGAGATGTTAGTTTCCTGGACTGTGGCCTGTAACACCAGAGCAAAGGGTCCTGGCTAGGATCTGGGTACACTTCACAGAGACCGGGAAGAATGTATCTGGCAGACAATTCTGAGCTGATCAACAGAGTTGAAATAGGGCTTTTGTCAGAGAGTGGAAAAAAAAGTCCAGATAAACTGCAAAATGGGATTGTATGGAAATTGCCATGTCTGACATGGCAAGGGGACACAGAGCAAGGGCAGGGGTTCCTAGTATGTCTTAGGAAATGACAAATGGCATTTACATGCCAGTCCTACAGAGTAGAGAGAACAGCAGTTGCACTGGAGATGCTAAGATATATGAAAGGCATATGCAATCTCCTAAATATTTCTCAACTTGCATGATGAAGCCTATGGCTAGAATAAACAATATGTTAACCTTTGGAGACAAGGCAAAAGAAAAATATTAACCCCATCCAAATAAACATATTTCAATGTCAGATCCTGTGACCGGAATTCTTGCCCTAAGTCACCAAAGATAAGAATTCTGTTGCTCGGAAAGAGTAGAGTCACTCTTGACAAACCCGGACGCCCTTCCCTGGGACCCACCACACTGTGCCCACAGAGGGACACAGACCATTTATTCAAGAAACATCAACCACGTAGTGGGAGGTGAGAATGCACAGATGAGTCAGACACAGTCTGCCCCCCAGGAGGCTATAGTCCAGTAGAGAGGAGAGATGTGAAAATGAAATAATTAAAATTGTAGGAATCATGAGGATATAAATAAAAATCCTAAAGAGTTGAGGAGAAAGTGGATTTTCCAGTAGAAGATATGGCCCTCCCTTTGAATACAGACCGTGGAGCTTTGTGGCTGAATTTATTCCCTTAGGGGACCTGACTCTCTAAGACAAAAACCCTTAAAACCATAGGTGGCTGCATGCTTAAGCAAGATCAACCTGGCCACCTCTGAAGAAGTTTGTCATGAGGCAAATGCCTTTCCAGAGCTTCCTTTCAGTTACTACAGGCTTGATGAGTCCTTCTAGAAACTTCTAATATACCTATTTCAAGCCTTTCTTGCTGGATGTTGGCTTGTAGCTAGTGCTTACTTGTTGTAAAACATTTTTTTAAATCCATATTGGAGGAATTGAGTGGCATGTTGCCTAACACGGACAGGAAAAGGAGAGGAATTTAGGCCTGTATATAATGGAATCATACACTGTACAAAAATTTATAGATCCTAGAGGGGAAGTAAAGTGAAAAGCATTTCAATTGTGAAAAATAAAAAGAGAATCCAAAGTTCTACTTTGGTGGCATTATACTGTGGGTTCCCTAGCCAGGTAGTATTTAAGGATGATATTTTCCTAATATAAATTATTTTAAAACTTATTTCCAAATATAGATTTATACTTAAAAATATAAACGTGATCCCAATATGATAAGGGATTTTATCTCTCCGTAAATTTACCGAAAGTCTTATTCCATTAAAATTAGATTATCTCACAATCATTTACCTCATTAACAATTTCACCTTTTAGAAAGTAAAGGAAAAAAAAGAGAATTGCCCTTATTCTTAATATTGGCCTTCAAAATGATACTGAATTAACGGGAATATTGAGAGAGCCATGTCAGGGAGGTTACAGATACAATGAGGATTTTTGAACACATACCCAAGGCTTTAAGAAATTCACAGAATAGATAGAAACAAGTGTATATCTAGAAGACTTCTAAAGTGAATGGGGATTTCTAAGTTTAAGGAATGCCAAAAGTTGAATTTCTGGCTGTTCAGTTGAAAATAACCCCAATGAGAACAAAAGAGGACAGGTAGCATGTGAAACCATGTGAATACATGGCAGGGGGAGGGGTTCTACATTAAGATCTCAAAAGAATCCATTCAGAAAATGGATTTGAATCAGCAGATACAGTATTAGTGCCATTCATTTTCTGGCTGCTGGGAAAGCTGACAATCAGAATGAAGTACATCTTAGATAAGATCCTCATGTCACCAAAGCCTGTAATGGTACCCACACACAGTAGGAAAACACATAGTAGGCATTTGATAAACAGCTGTCAAACTGAACTGCATTGCTGAATAACAGAAAGAAGGAAGGGCACTCGACTTTCAACTTGTATTAGGGTTTCAGATTTTCTAGCAAGAGTTATCTTCATATCCAAAAGAATAGAATAAACAATATAAAGAAGAGAATGCAAGTCAAGATTGAGAGAGAACAATTAGGCACCTATGAATTCAAGTTCAAGATTTTAGGCCTTGAAAAGTTTTATCTGAAAAGATTTTATGCTGAAAATATATATCACTATATCCTCTTAGCAATCTTATTGTTTATCTCTGAGATGATGAAATGAATGGGAGAGTTCTCAGAGGACGAGTGACCAGAAGATATCCAAATTTACTAAAATTTAGTCCCTTGAACTTAAAATTTATCCTTGGCAAATTTCTAGAAAAGAATGTTAAATTGTAGGTTCAAACATTTTTGAAACAGTAAAGGGATCATTAAGAACCTACATTTGCTCATTAAGAACAAATCATGGCACAGTAACTTCATTTGCCTTTGAGCTAAAATTTACCATGTTGATAAATTAAAAGACCACTCAAAACATAGTAGTGATTAATTTCAACCAGTCATTCAACAAATCTCCTGAGTGGATTCACAACTGGTTGAAAAATTGCACTCAAAGACTGTGACAGTCTGGAAGAAATTTTGTAGGATGAGAATCCAGGGCTCTACCCTTGACTATGACCTGCTCTATTGGTTGCCAAATTTGTTTTTATCAGCAGAACCTTTCCATTTGAGTCCATGCTATCTTCTTCTCATTATGCTGTGTCATCTACAGACAGAGGAGAGTGATGGGAGGATGAGAGGTTTAAAACCATTCTATATCAGGAAATGTTGACAGAACAGGCAATACTCAGCCTGGAGAAGTAAGAAAAGGGCCATCTCATTCATATCGGCTGCCCAAAAGTGACCATGATTTTTTTTCTTGTCTCACTCCCCATTCTCCATTACCTCATTGCAGCATTACACACTGCTAACTATCTTCTTCTTTATGATAGCATCTTCCCTTGATTTCCACAGTGGTACACTATCCTAGTTTTTTATCTTTCTTCTTTCTTCTCCTTTCTCTGTTTCATTATTAGTTAATTCACTTCCTCTGGCAACTGTATGGGACAAAATTCAGTCCCTAGCCTCTGCTCTCTATTCTTCTTCCTCTGGAGTACTTGTATCACTCATGTCTGCACTATTGGTTCCTCAGTCCATAAATCCAAGCCTGACCACATTCCTAAGGTCAAGTTCCACTTAAGCAATTGCTTGAGGGATGCATGTATTTGGAAGTCCTACAATCATCTCAAAACCCATGCTTTATCTTATCTTCCCTAATTCTGTCAAGGGCACCACCAGTTTTTAGGTCAAAACTCGAGAGAAGTCGGACTTTCTACATCCTTTTCTCTCATATCCTCTTGGTCATCAATTTGTGTCAGTTCCTCATGTATAGATTCTTTTGCATTTATCCATTCATTTCCGTTTCCATAGCTGAGACCTATGCCAGGTGTTGGCTAAATCATTACACCGCCTTTCAACTTGTTTCTCTGCCTCCTTTTCCAGTGTTCCCTGTGTTTTACCATTCAAAAGTGAGCAGTACGAATCTTTCATCATGTCATTCCCTTCCTCACCAATGACCTGCTCTTTCACTAGCTGAAAGGCCTTCTTACCTTCTTGCCTTTCAAATTCTTATCTATTTTCAAAGTCCAACTTAAGTTCTTTTTCCTCCCACGAGGTTTTAAATCCCAGCTCTGTCACTTATTAGCTGTGTGACCTTGGGAAGGCTACTTAACATTTTTGTTTCAGTTTCTTTTTTTTTTTTTTAGATGTTGGGGGTAGGAGTTTGTTAATTAATTTATTTTATTTTTGCTGTGTTGAGTCTTCGTTTCTGTGCGAGGGCTTTCTCTAGTTGTGGCAAGCAGGGGCCACCCTTCATCGCGGTGCGCGGGCCTCTCACTGTGGAGGCCTCTCTTGTTGCCGAGCACAGGCTCCAGACACACAGGCTCAGTAGTTGTGGCTCACGGGCCTAGTTGCTTCACGGCATGTGGGATCCTCCCAGACCAGGGCTCGAAACGGCTCTACCCTTGACTATGACCTGCTCTATTGGTTGCCAAATTTGTTTTTATCAGCAGAACCTTTCCATTTGAGTCCATGCTATCTTCTTCTCATTATGCTGTGTCATCTACAGACAGAGGAGAGTGATGGGAGGATGAGAGGTTTAAAACCATTCTATATCAGGAAATGTTGACAGAACAGGCAATACTCAGCCTGGAGAAGTAAGAAAAGGGCCATCTCATTCATATCGGCTGCTCAAAAGTGACCATGATTTTTTTTCTTGTCTCACTCCCCATTCTCCATTACCTCATTGCAGCATTACACACTGCTAACTATCTTCTTCTTTATGATAGCATCTTCCCTTGATTTCCACAGTGGTACACTATCCTAGTTTTTTATCTTTCTTCTTTCTTCTCCTTTCTCTGTTTCATTATTAGTTAATTCACTTCCTCTGGCAACTGTATGGGACAAAATTCAGTCCCTAGCCTCTGCTCTCTATTCTTCTTCCTCTGGAGTACTTGTATCACTCATGTCTGCACTATTGGTTCCTCAGTCCATAAATCCAAGCCTGACCACATTCCTAAGGTCAAGTTCCACTTAAGCAATTGCTTGAGGGATGCATGTATTTGGAAGTCCTACAATCATCTCAAAACCCATGCTTTATCTTATCTTCCCTAATTCTGTCAAGGGCACCACCAGTTTTTAGGTCAAAACTCGAGAGAAGTCGGACTTTCTACATCCTTTTCTCTCATATCCTCTTGGTCATCAATTTGTGTCAGTTCCTCATGTATAGATTCTTTTGCATTTATCCATTCATTTCCGTTTCCATAGCTGAGACCTATGCCAGGTGTTGGCTAAATCATTACACCGCCTTTCAACTTGTTTCTCTGCCTCCTTTTCCAGTGTTCCCTGTGTTTTACCATTCAAAAGTGAGCAGTACGAATCTTTCATCATGTCATTCCCTTCCTCACCAATGACCTGCTCTTTCACTAGCTGAAAGGCCTTCTTACCTTCTTGCCTTTCAAATTCTTATCTATTTTCAAAGTCCAACTTGAGTTCTTTTTCCTCCCACGAGGTTTTAAATCCCAGCTCTGTCACTTATTAGCTGTGTGACCTTGGGAAGGCTACTTAACATTTTTGTTTCAGTTTCTTTTTTTTTTTTTTAGATGTTGGGGGTAGGAGTTTGTTAATTAATTTATTTTATTTTTGCTGTGTTGAGTCTTCGTTTCTGTGCGAGGGCTTTCTCTAGTTGTGGCAAGCAGGGGCCACCCTTCATCGCGGTGCGCGGGCCTCTCACTGTGGAGGCCTCTCTTGTTGCCGAGCACAGGCTCCAGACACACAGGCTCAGTAGTTGTGGCTCACGGGCCTAGTTGCTTCACGGCATGTGGGATCCTCCCAGACCAGGGCTCGAAACTGTGTCCCCTGCATTAGCAGGCAGATTCTCAACCACTGAGCCACCAGGGAAGCCCTGTTTCAGTTTCTTTATCTTAAAAAAAAATGAGTAAGCTAACAGTACCTACATCATAGCACTGTGAGGAGGATTAAATGAGTTAGTATCCCTTAGGGCACTCAGAACTAGTAAGTGCTATGTAAGACATTAAATAAATAAAAATGTGTATACTCTCTAGCTATTCCAAATTGGAAGTTATCATTTCCCCTATTCTCACCATTAATATATTACAGATATAACCCTTAATCTGCTTCATTTATTAAGTTATGTTGTCACTTTATGTTTTCACACAGAATGTCCATTAGCTACACACATAGACTGAAAGTTTATGGAGGGCAAGTTCACATCATATATTTATTTGTATCCCCACAATCCCTACTATTGACCTCACCTATTGAGAATGTTCAAGTAATGATTATGCACTGAAATGCCCCCGGTTTTCCAGAAGTGACCCCCTAGATTCTCCGATTCTCAATCCACCATCTTTGCTTGGTTTCTAGATCTGGCCTCGCTGATCTCCAGACGGCTGGTTTGTATGGTACAATGCACCTCTCTTACTGGCCATCTCTGAGCGCTACATTTATCAGGGACAGTGGGTCTTGGCAGGCAGACAAGAAACACAATCTGTAGACAGAGCCACCACAAGCCAATCTTGCCAGTACAATTCCTGCAGTTTGCTGACAGTCATATGGTTGTTTTCCAAGCCTCTAATATGGAATACTTTAAGGAGAAGTAGCTGAGGGTCGGGGACTGCTGGCTATTTTCCTTCTATTTTTTTCTTTGTGAGATCATGTGCCTGACATTTTGACTCTAAAATGATTCACAATGCCAGGGCTGTCACATAAAGAATGGTCCAGCTAAAGGTTGAAGTTTTGGACTGAATTGGTGTGAATGCTTCAGTGAATCTTCTGAAGACCATCCAAAGCCACACATAAATAATAAGTTTGGAATGGCAACAAGAATGCCTGGGATGTGGCCTTCTGCATCAGCCATATAATGTTCTTGGTGGGCTATTTCAGATAAAGAACCATTAGGAAAACATTTATCAGGGTGTGGTGGGGGAAAAGCTTTCTTTGCGTAAACGGTCCCAGTGCAGTTTGCATTTCCACACAAAATCCCCACCCGCGTGCTGTGACCTTCTCTCAGGCAGAGCACTCAGTGTGGAGGTAGTTAATGCCCACACATCCATAACTGTTCCGCACGATAGGAGCTCTGCTATTCTTATCAAAGAAGCCCTACCAACGTGGAGTCACACGCTCTCATCCTTTATCAACCAGGTGTTGCTGGGTCTTATTTAATGATCTAGGCAGTTTCATGGGAGTCAAAGAAGAAGCCACACAAATGCAGCTCTGAGAATACCATTGACTGGATGGAAATGACGAGTTGGAAATATCATTTCCGGGTTGCCCCCCAAAGCTTATGTCAATGTTAGCTACTGGCCAAGTTCACTCCATGAAGACTGGCCAAGAAAGAGGTGCTTTTGGAAGCACGTAACCTCATAAGCCAGTAATGGGCTCAAAGGACGCTGCATAAGAACTTCATTCATACGTACCTTACACTTGAAGGGTTAGCCCACCTGTAGACAGCTTTCCAGAAGGAAATTCAGACCCCAGAAAATTCTGGCTGTAGAGGCAGCCAGCCCCACTTCAGGAAAGCTGCCCATCCTTCAAGTTTTCTACTTACCCATTCATCCTTGCTTATATTTCCTGATGCTGAAGTCTTAACTCCTCAAGAACCAGGATGGTCCCCAAACAACACCTTCTTCCTGGTTTTCACAGGTGGTGAGGGCTGTTTGACATGCCTTACCCAGTTTGTGTTTTGCTATAGCCCATCCGCTTTTCCAGACTTTCTGTGATCTGTCTCCTGTCTACTTCTCCAGCATGATGTTTCTTCCTCTCTACTCTACCCACACTCCACACATCCCATTCACACAAACTCCTAAGGGATTCCCCAGTCCCACCATTTCTTCTGTTTGATCAGTCTGCCCTGAGGCAGGCTCTGATCACCCAGCCTGGAATGCATTTAAAGGTTGAGACAGACGACACTCACTCATGTATATGAATGAATGTGTATTCAGTACAACAAAATTTGGGATTTTCAGGAAGAGAAAGGGACGCACAAGGAGGGTGAGATGGGGGTGGCTTTGGGCTCTTTTGTGGTTGTGATGTGGGGTTAAGTCTAGGAGCTCCCTGCACTTCCACTGTGGGCTAAAGCTGCACTCTTTGAAATTCCAGCCAGCGCACCTCTGCATGCTGATCTTTCCTGTTGGGTCACACAGGTAAGGGTATAGTGGAGGAGCTAGCAGGGAGGGGATCCAGAGAGCCCATCAATGTTCAAATGCCAAAAACGGACACTTTATCAAACCTCCAAGCCTTCACACATGCAGCTTTTCCAGGAGGCAGATTTCAACTTGTCATTTGAAGTTTCCCTTAGGAATCACCTTCTCTAGAAACTTCCCTGGACTCCACCCAGCTGTATTAGACCATCCTCCTTCCTACAGCAGTGGTGTCCTGTGCTCGCCTCTATTTTCATAGCTCTTATCACATTTGGTCTTTGCAGTGAATTGAATTGCATCCCCCAAAAGACATGTTTAAGCCCTAACTCTCAGCATCTATGAACATGACTTTACTTGGACATAGGGTCTTTGCAGGTATAATTAAGTTAAGGATCTTGGGATGAAGTCATTCTGGGTTTAATGTGGATTTAGAAAGGGGAGGGGGGCTTCCCTGGTGGCGCACTGGTTAAGAATCCGCCTGCCAATGCAGGGGACACGGGTTCGAGTCCTGGTCCGGGAAGATCCCACATGCTGCGGAGCAACTAAGCCCGTGTGCCACAACAACTGAAGCCCGCGGGCCTAGAGCACGTGCTCTTCAACAAGAGAAGCCACTGCAATGAGAAGCCCGCGCACCGCAACGAAGAGTAGCCTCCGCTCGCCGCAACTAGAGAAAGCCCGCGTGCAGTAACGAAGAACCAACGCAGCCAAAAATAAAATAAATAAAATAAATTTATTTTAAAAAAAAAAAGAAAGGAGAGAGGGTTTGACACAGAGACACTCCAGGGTGGCCATGTGAGGATGGAGACAGAGAATGAGTTATACAGCTACAAGCCGGAGATCACCATGGATTTCCAGCAGCTACCAGAAGCGAGGAGAGAAACAAGGAATCGATTCTCCCTCAAGGCTCCCAGAAGAAACCAACTTTACTGACACCTGGATTTCAGCCTTCTGACCTCCAGAACAGTGAGACAATAAATTTCTGTTGTTTTAAGTCACCCAGTTTGTGATAATTTGCTCCAGGAACCCTAGAGAACTAATATTTTTATAATTGTGTACCTGGGTTTTTGTCTTCATCACAAGAGCTGTTTGCTCCTGGAGAGCAGAGGTTGTGTTTGGGTCATCTTCAGATTCCTACAGCCTAGCACAGTGCCTGGCATAAATGGGGGACACCTGAAATGTTTTCTGAAAAAACTACTGAGTGCGAACTGACTGAATGCAGAAGGAAAAAAGCCCCTGGAAATTAGCTCAACAGCAGGAAGATTTCCATCAGATCTGCTAGCTACGGTGAAATCACAAAGGGTTCGGTCTGCACGTAAACAGGCAAGGATGCGGTAGAGTTCACGCTTTAGGTTAGACTGTTTCTTTCCTTTTGGCCTGCAGGTGGATTTCTAGAACTAGTGGGCGGTGGCAGGTGTCTCTGTGCCAATCTGCACAGGCACTGAAGGGCTTTGGCATGCCTCCAAACCTTCCCTCCAGGTCCGTGTTAACCAGATTTGTCTAGAAGATGGACAAGTAGCCTGGACACTCTGATTTAAACCGCATGCCCTCCCTGGAGTCCCTGGGGTGAGGGTTCCAATGGTGCAAATAATCTGTTGTTTGGTTTGGGTGCTTTCTTCTCTAGCTGAGCAAAGAGATATTTTTCCTCAGGAGGAGGTGAGTGAGGATGAAAATATTTACTTAGAGACCACCTAGGCCAGGTCTGAAAACTCCTGAGCCAGGTGGGAAACTTCAGCCCAGTGAGAGTTCTCTGTTTTTGTTAAAGAAAAAGAAATCGCAGCTGGGGACGGCCTGGGAGCGTTGGCGCAGACGTCTGAGGCGCGGATCCCTGAAGCAGACTCAGTGACCACTGCCCTTTCGTGCTTTTCCATCGCCTCATTTTACAGATGACAAACAGCCCGGCCACTTGTTTAAAGCTCAGGGTTTTCTTTTTCCTCCTTCTTCTCTCTCACTCTTTTTTCTAAAAGCCACAAGAGTGTTAGGTGATTTTTCCCTCCCTGCCTGGAGAACATTTATTACAAATGCTTAATCTCGCCCCCCTCCTTGGGGCAGCTCAGGCCCTCAGACCAAGGAGCTGAATCTTTGCCTTGGTAGAAACGCTGCCCACACATAAGGGGTAGGTGATTTTATTTTAGCCTGTTCTACATGGCAGTCATGGGTGAGGAAAAGCACTGACCTTGGCTGGAACAGAAAATAGAATTCAATTAGAAACCGTGGAATGGGTGCAAAAGAAATCACAGGATCCCTTCCTGCCTTCGAGGAGCTTCCAGACACACACACACACACACACACACACACACACACACACACACACACACCCTGAGTTAAAAACAAATAACATTTTGCCAGCAGATGTGCAAAACTGATGCTTTTCATTTTTTAAAGACTCTTCCCATCCATGACATTATTTCACCTTCGTGAGATTCCTGGGATACAAGGCAGTTGGTATGACTTTCATTTTATGGGCATGGAAACAAAGAGGTGAGGTGAATGGATCCAGGGCACACAGTTTATTTGTGTCAAGGTAGGATCAACATCCCATCCTACTAGTTACCACTTCTGGCACGTTCCACCTTAATAAAAGCAGCTAATCTCTGCTGGATCTTTTCTCTTGCCGGGTCCTGCTCTAAACACTTTGCCTGCATTATCTCAGTGAATCCTGACAAGGGTCTTCTAAAATGAAGGACTGTTATTACTCCTGAGACTTGTCCAGGTAACACAGCTAGTTAATGTTGAAACCAGAATTTGGAACCAAGTCTATCTAGCTCAAAAGACTCTTCCTGGTGACTCTGAGTCACAGATTTTAAGATTCCATTTGCTGAGAGGATACAGAGTAAAGCAGTGATTAATATCAGAAGGACTTGAGCAAAAGGCAATTTCTTAGAGGATGTGAACTGAGAGGATGTTATACAAAGTAACATGGACAGTTAAAACAGGTGAGGGCCTTTGGGAAGAGCCACTAATCTAATGTTCCCTACCCAGATGGCATGGTTCTCCTAGTTTTACAGGTAAGTGGCTGAAGCTTGGAAGGGTCCACGGTCCACGGCTGGATCCTTGATGGAGTCAGGATTCACACTCAGATTATATGACCTCAGACGACTCAGATGTCTCCATCTGCTGCACTTACTGGCCCCATGAAGGTGAAAGGTGACCCACAGTTCACAAAGCCTGTGACATCCATATGTATTGGTGAACATAGGTGATGTAGCTAAAACATTCAGGGAACAAAATTGCTGGAACTTTATAACAGTAGGTTTTCATTTTCTCTCTTGAAAGTTTTTTTTAAAATATCTTTTGCTCTGTAGCAGAACACACAGAACTGTACAAGTTCCATAATTTACTTAGCTTGTTTCAGATTCTTTTGACATATCTGTTATCTTGATGACAGATGCAAACACCCTGTTATTTTCCACCTCTAATGCTACCTCTGTGGAGAGTAATGTTAATGACCTCTACCATTTTTTCAAATACTTACAAAGAGAAAGCCTACATTAGCTTACATAATTGCCTCAGCAACTGTTCAGCGTAGCTATTATTTATCCCAATTCTAAGATGAGGTAACTGAAGCCAAGAGAGGTTCTATAATTTGTTCAGATCACACAGGGGGTAAATGGCAAAGCCAGGATGTAAACATGAGTCTGCATGATTCCAAAATCCATTCCCTTTCTGTTGCCTGAAGGTAACTGCATAGGCTCTACACAGAGGCAGTGGAAAAAAAAAAAAAAAAAAAGAGTGTGTGAAGGTCATGTTTGTGTATTTTAATTTAATAATAATAAATAATAGGGAAGGGGCTGACATGATGGAAATGGTGCTTGGGGCACATGAGGAGAGACTGAGGGCAAGAAAAACCTTCTTCAGAGACCATGAATCACAATAGGAATTTGGAATGGTCAGCATGTGGATAAGGATGGTGGCTGTAGAAATAGGAAACGGTGTCTCAGGACCAGTAGACTTTGTGAAAAAAATAATTTGTGAGATTTGAATGATAACCAGAAGGAAGGGGGGAAATGAAAGAGACCCAGAGGCAAATTCTTGGCAGGTATCTTCCCGGTATCATAACTCGTCTCGTAACTGAGGGAAGGAGATGTGATGATGAAAAGGGATTCGAAAGGCAGGGGTCCAGCAGAGAGAGCTGGAGACAGAGCGGTCACTGTGAACAGTCACACCAGGGCCTCTACAAGCGGTCAGGGGTGAAGGAAGGTCTTCCTCGGAGAGGGGGATGTTACCGTTGCCAGCCTGTCCGCAGAGGTGAAGACTTGAGTTTATGCAGGTTAAGAGCTGGGGAAAGTATGACTGAGGCCAGTGAGAAAAAAAGTCCGGTGCTGAGTGATGCGGGTACCTACACCTGGCATGGCATCCTATTTGCCATGGTGACACCCCCTCTGCAAGCCCAGCCTCCCTGTGCTGTAGGGGGATTTGGGAGGACCACCTCCGGAGCTGTCCAGCTCCCAGAGTTGGACAGGAGCACCAATCAATCCTACCTTCACTTCAAACAAAGCCACACCTCCTGAGAAGGAGTTAGGTCTCCCATTATTATGTTTTCCATTCTTTTCTATCCGATCACTGTAGCACCTTCTAATTTGACTGAGTAGCATGTTGAGATCATTTATGGCTCTACCCTCTTACCCTGTGGATGTTTGTACGTAATTTTTGTGATCTGGATTATTGATGACAGCTATACACCCCTGCCTGCAGATGTGTGCGCACAGACTCTGGAAAGTTCCATACAGGGCAGAGGTTGCAAAGTGGCAGCTCATGAGCTGGACAGAGTCCACCAGTGTATTTTGCTTGCCCTACACAATGTTTGTTAATATTTTGAATCAACAGTTTTAAATTGGAAAATTTCACACACTTCCAGCTTCTCTTTAAAAACTATAAAGCTCTGGCAATCCTGGGCTGCAATCCCACATGTCAGTAAGCAGCTGAGGCTGAGTAACTACTGTTCCCTTTACACACAGCACTTTGTCTCTATTTTACTGCAGTCTCCACCACTCCTTATTGCCTGACACAAGGCTTACTGCCCTCACTTACCTCATTATCTGGCCCCTGTAGGCATTTAACTTTGAGACCTCAGTGTATGGTAATGGTATTGGTTTGAATAGAATCTCCTTGGTGTCCAGAAAGTATGAATGCACTTGAGTGGTAGGTACGGCAAATTCCAATTCCTTCTCCCTTCCTTTATGTCTCCTTCTCTTAATTACACTCTCTCCCCAAAATGCACAGCACCTTGTGATGAAGTCTGAACACCAAGACAGTGCCCTTCCCTCCAGTGCAGCATAACACGGTCCCCTGTTAGCCTCCTCCACCAAAACCCTCATTCCACAGCGCCTTCCTCACGGCTTCCCGGCACAGGCAGAGCAATGTCATGAGTTGATCTGGGACCATAACCGTGACATTGCCATCACCTGAGTCACATTTCGGCAGAGGAAAATGCAAGAGAACGTGGTGAAGTGAAATAATGTCTCTGAGTATTTTAGAAAAGAGCTGAGGCACTTGGAAAGGGAATGGAGTCTCTGAGGAAAAGTTGGAAAGTGCAGGCCACAGAAAGCCTGTGAGACAGACTTGATCTTGGGGCAGTGGACAGATGTGGCAGCACCTTACTGTGAAGAGTGGAGTTACCAGATGGAAAGATTAACGCAGATGATCACTCAGGGAGGGGGACCTGGGGGCAAGAGACACCTCGGGAAGGTATGAGGGGGGCATCCCGGGTGTAGGGTCCAGTCCCATCTCTGCTCACTCAGCATGCAACCCTGGGCAACAGTCATCCTCTGTGACCTTCAGATGACCTGAAAGCAGCAGTCCTCTACTACTCTACTCAGCACCTAGCACTCTCCACCTGCTGTTTCTGAGAGGCCTTGGAGGACAAGACCCTGCCCCTTCTGGTTGGAACCTTCCCCTGGTTGACAAGTTAGTGCTCCATCCATGCAAAGTATGTGCTATGTCAGCATCCCCTGGAGAGAATGAACAGAAAACCTGGGCCCAGATGCCCCAAACTGATAAAAATGTCCAAAGTGCTGTTTTTTTGTGATTGAGCCAGTTGTAACTTGTGCATTTTGGTAGTGGGCTTTGATGGATTTAGATGAGCCTTTTTGTAAAAGAGAAGTAGACTCATAGAGTAGGGAAAGTGCCATGATGGAGTTAGTTCTGGTCTTTTTACCATGAGGAAAAGTGCCTTAACCCAGATTTCTTTAGAGGAGACAGGCTAAAAAAGCCAAGGGTATTGATGAGAAGTGAGCATGGTTCCTGCAAGCCTGACTGGGCCTGTTTGCAGCTTAGGGCCCCTAGGTCACGATCCAACAGACAGAACCACCAAGAGAGTGTGTTTTTGTCCAATAAATAAATGATGACTTTTATTACTCTCAGCTACACTTACTGCAATAGGCTTAAGTAATATTGAAGGACCAAGTCCTTCATCTTACCTAGAGCTGAAACTTTGCAAAACCGGTAGGTACTATATCTCCAACATCTCTTGAACCCTCCCTGGGGCCTAATAAAATTGACACTCAGTGCATGGGCTCATCGCCCTTGGCTCTTAAGTAAATGAACCTACTATGCAACAGGCATCTTACTAGGTGTTTAAGAGACAGAAAAGGAATGAAACATGGTGCCTTCCTTCAAGGAGATTTTATGCTGGTAGAGGACCATCCTGTGATCATACTAATGACTAAATCAGGCTCCCATGGCTAAATCAGTGTGATAAGTATCAGGAGGAAGACCTTTAAAAAGTGCTATGGAAGCTGAGCTTGGGGAGAGTGATGGGCCGTTTCTGGAGCAATGAATGCCAGAGCAGAGCCTTAGAGAAAAAGTGGTGGAAAAAGCTCACCATCTCACAGGGAAATACATGTAAATGTATGTGCGTGTGTGTGTGTGTGTGTGTGTGTGTGTGTGTGTGTGTGTGTTTTCTTGATACTTCATTTTAACTCAGTGTGAATAGCCTTACCCCACGTTTAGCCCAGACCAGATGCAGAGGTGACCAGTTCCTGTTTCTCTTTATTTATGTGCCATTTCTCCTATTGTAGAGCAACATTTGGATAGATAGTGCTTTTAATTTCTCTATTTTAAAGAAAGCCATTAGACATCATGGTCAAAGGTAACGGCCTCTGGGCTGGAGTCTCTTTACTACTACCATTCCGTCACAAGTCCACAGGTAAGCTGCATTCCCTGAGCCTCAACTGCACCACCAAATATACCTCTCCCTACCTTGCTGGAAAGACAAGACGCTAAGAAACAAGCTGTCTTTCGACAACCATTCAGAAAGCAAACAGTTTATAGAGCAATTATACTGTGCCAGGCACTAGGCTAGGAATTGGGGTCCATCCAAACTCTCCAAACTACTGTTCAACCTGGTCTACCCTTGACAAATGGCTTTCAAAATAAGCATGCACAAAGCATGTGCCGCCTTGGCCACATTCCCTACAAGAATTTCTTCCCCAAAGGCAAGCCAACACAGTCCCCAAAATGCAGGGCAAATGAGAGTGTGCTTGACCATCAAAAGTATATTCTCATCTCCTGGCCAGGCCCCACCTGACTTCTAGGAAACAGCCAGAAGCTCCTCCAATGAATCCCTAGACAAAATCATCCATTCCAAGCTTCGACTAAGCGTGTTAACCAGATAGTCATCGATCTGATTACTGCTTAGCATGGACTGCAAGAGGGTGGACACACGCCCCCTCCAACTTCCCCTCTCTGTCTCCTCTCTGTCCTGCCACCCTGTCTCCTCTGAGGACCAGATTTGAATCTCACCCCTTTCAGGGGCACAAAAGCCAACTCAAATCCTATCACAGCATCATCGATAAACTTATTCCTTCCCCACCGACACCTCCTAAGACCCTAGTGCTTGACCATCAAAAGTATATTCTCATCTCCTGGCCAGGCCCCACCTGACTTCTAGGAAACAGCCAGAAGCTCCTCCAATGAATCCCTAGACAAAATCATCCATTCCAAGCTTCGACTAAGCGTGTTAACCAGATAGTCATCGATCTGATTACTGCTTAGCATGGACTGCAAGAGGGTGGACACACGCCCCCTCCAACTTCCCCTCTCTGTCTCCTCTCTGTCCTGCCACCCTGTCTCCTCTGAGGACCAGATTTGAATCTCACCCCTTTCAGGGGCACAAAAGCCAACTCAAATCCTATCACAGCATCATCGATAAACTTATTCCTTCCCCACCGACACCTCCTAAGACCCTATTTTTTTTTTTAACCATTTCTTTCATTCTTTGAAAGGGATTTCTCTGTCCTAATCCTGTTCGGTTCTTGACCCCCTCTGCTCCCGGCCCTGTGCCGCGCTTTGGCCACTCCTGCAGCCAGGCCGTGGGAGAGGCGGCCATTCTTAGCCTCCGGGACAAAGCCAGGTTTCCCTTGGCAACGGGAACCGTGTGGCGGTTCAAGAAGGGGTTTCCCTCCAGCCACCTCCCACCCGCCCTTCCACCCCCACCCACAACCTTCGGTTCTCTTTCAACTCAGGAGCTCACCCCCCGGCTCTCATGGAGGCGTCTCTAACCAGGGTAGGAACACGACAGTTCTGAATATCGGTAATTGGCTTTGGAGACAACTGCTTTTGCACGGAACAGGCAGGAAAATGGGGGCCGAGTGGGCGAGTGAACTCGGGCGCCAGCATCCCTGGCCGGGCGGAGGGAAAGCTGGTTTCCTTTCTGTACAAGGAAAGGAAAAGTTGTGATGCCAAGTAGTTTGGGGCTGTAAAGTGTATCTTTATCTTTTGGGAAATGGGAGAATGGGGAAGGATGGAAAGAGAGAGGGTTCAGGAGACAAGGTTTTACCTTGCTTTCTGCTTTCTCTCTTGTCTTTTGCTTTTTGCTTATATAAATAGGAGGAAATCAGAAATTGTTTCCATGTTAACATCAACTCTTGCTCAATATTTCTGCCCGTACCCTTGTATACTGCCTCTGTCTGTCTGTCTCTCTTTTCTTTTCATTCTTTTTGGATTTTATTGTCATCATGATGGAGAAGAAAGATTTCTAAAGATTTCTAAAGTGCAGCATGAACTTTTCTGGTCGGGCAGTCACCTCTGTGTGGCTGAGCCCAGGCTGGGCACAGCTGAGACTGACTTACGTGTCCCCTTACTGATCCTGCAGGTTGTGTTGGTATCTGAATCCCTGTCACTGACCCAGCCTGATCCAGAAGACATTAAATGAGCCTTTGATGGAGGGACTGTCCGTTGTTGGTTGGGTTAGTAGTAATCAAAAATGTCTACGATCGTGTAGAAGTTTGCTGTTGAAGTCTGGGCGGCAGAGGGCCGGGTAAGGGAAACTGAGTGGGAAAAATAATTCAGCTCTTCTGTTTCATCCCAGGACTTCATAGGTGAGATCCATGCTGAAAAGGCTTCTGGAGAGGGACACTGCACCTTAGTTCCCTGAAAGAAGCAGAGATGTTTACAAGTAAGGGGGGAAAGGAGGAAGCCACAGACCCCTTAATGATCCTCTCGTTCCTTTTCTCTCCCTTCCTTCCTTCTTCCTTCTCTCTCTCCACCCCTTTTTTAAAAACTCGTATCTATCATAGCCAGAGTAAGGCCTAAGCATAACCGTTTGAGGAACTTCTGAGAAGGCGCTTTACAGCCTCTTTGAGGTTAAACTGATTACTGCATTCGTCAATATTTCAATACCAAAAAAAAATCTTGCTGCATTTATTCCATGTTCAAACTTCCAGGAGACTCTTTGAGGACAGGGACTCGACTGTTTTGCTCACTGCAGCCAGATTCTGACCAGTTACAGGGCCAGACACACTTTGGGTGCCCAGTCAGTGTTTGTGGAATTGACTTGATTCTTAAAGGAGCAGCCTGGGGTGTTATTGGCTGATAACCACGTGTTGCATGGAGTGTGGAGTTAAGACCAGTCTTGTGTTCAGGAGACTTAGGCTCTGGACCGGATGCGGCATTACCTTAGCGGTGGGATCTTGGCCAAGCTATTTCAGCTCTCTGACCCTTCACCCAGCGAGTGTCAGAGTTTGGATGAAAATAGTGTTTCTCCACCAAAAGTGTTTATCTGAAGTCTTCATGCTGCCTTCAGGCCTGAGGAGAAGGGGGTTTGGTGGGTGGGGGTTGGTGGTAGTACACGGTCTGGTCAGAAACAGCCCCCGCAGAGAAGGATGCTGCAGGCAGTGGAGGAGGTCAAGCAAGAAGTGCCTCAGAGATTGGAAGCTGGAAAACTCTGGACCCTAGATGACCTCTGACATTCAGAGTCATGAGACTAATCTTTCCCAGTTTTGCACCACCTCTCTTGTCTTGGGTACTTTCTAAGGGTGAGAGAAAGTAATACCCTGATTTTTTCTAAGAAAGGCAAGCAAACTATCCTTCCAACTAGGGGACTAGGAGACTAGGCTTCTCACTGCTAAGAGATTTAAATCACTGCCTTCAGAGTGGTGAGCAACTGATTCCAAGCCAGTCACACTCTGTTGCCTCATTCCAATACATTCTTTCATTTGTTCAACAATCAGTAGATAGTTATTGAAAGCCTATGAGATCAGGCACCATTTATCAATGAATAAGACAAATTCTTTGCCCTAACCATGCAAGAGAGAGGAAGAAGGGAAAAAAAAAAACACAGATAAACATGATTATCGCCTAGTGTGATAGGTGGTGCTACAAGAAACACTAAAGAAATGTAAGGATACAGAGTGATGGATAGAATGGCCAGGAAATGGCCTTCTTTTTGAGGAGGTGACATTTAAGTTAAGGCAGCAATTCAATGAGGGAATGAGCCATTCAGATACTGAGAGAATAGTGTTCCAAGCTGGACAACCATGAGCCCAAAGATCTCGATGTGGAAGTCTGCTTGACGTGTTTTAGGCAAAGCAAAATGCCTGGGTCTGGAACGGAATAGGTGAATCAGAGAGGGAAGGTCAGAAGAGTGGGAGTGAGATAGGAGTCTTACAAACCACATGAGGACTTTGGAGCTACATCCTTCTGTTCATTTAATTGGAATGTCTTTATTCTATTCCAAAGTATGAAGGGAAAGCCATTGGACAGATTTCACATGGAAGTGATTGTATCTGATCACTCCAGCAACTGGGTAGAGGACAGTGTACCAGAGACGACATCTGCCAAGTGGTTAGAGTGAACAGAAGTGAAACCTACATGGGAAACTACATGGCATCTGAGAAAACTGGGTGGGGTTGACTGGACCTGGATTTGAATCCTGACCTTTTGACTTACTCATTCCGTAACTTGGGCAAGTTATTTAACATCCCTGATCTCTGTTTCCTCGTCTGTTAAAGACGGATCCTATTACGTACCTTGGTGAGTTGTGAAGATTAGGGAGAGGATGTACGTTATCTCATAACAGATGCTCAAAATGAGAGCCGTTATGGTCAACACCGATTCCACCGCCTTTGCACTGTTGGCCACCAATGAACAAGACAACTGAAGATGTCAGGTGCGTGGCTGGGGTCACACATCACCCTCTCTAAGGCACACTCCTCTGGGGAGGAGCAAGAGGTGGGAAAGGAAGTGAGAGGTGACTTGGCTAAAGCCACGCAGCTGGTTAAGGTCAGGGCTGTGCTGGGGTAAGGAGGGGCAGGTTTTTTCCTGCCTAGTATTCTTTCTTCCACACCAGGGGTCATCAAACTACCGCCCCACAGGCCGAATCTAACTTGTCCCCTGTTTTTGTAAGTAAACTTTTATTAACATGCAGCCATGCTCGTCCATTTCCAAACTGACTATCCTGCTTTAGCACCAGGAGGTCAGAGCTGAGTAGTGCCACAAAGCCCGCATGGCCTGCAAAAGCTAAACTATTTATTCACCGACTCTGCAAATTTGCCAATTCCTATTCCACACCATTCTGCTCCCTCAGCTGGAATGGCTTTATTATATTTAGCTTAGGTATCAGCAACTAAGAAGGGGACCCCATCTCCAGTTCTCCAAAACAGCAGGACTGAGAGATTCTCTTGGGGAGGGCACAGTCCTGGTGGAATAACACAGCAAGGGACTCAAGCCACTGGGAGCCAGCAGGGGAGCACTGATCACCCAGGGAGGATAGAAAAGGGAGAGGATAAGGACTCCGGCCAATAGGGCAGGGGTGGGGATTAAAGGACTACTAAATCCTTGCCCTCAGCTAGTTCAGATCCCAGAGACAGCTATCTAAAACTGAGGTAAAGAGGAAACTCGAGGGCTCAGGAAACAAGCAGATGCAGCAGCTTTATTTGATCATCTTGGCTTGAATGTGCACTGATGATGGGGTGTGTCTGGGGGACTCTATCAAGGAGCAACCAGATTCCAGGCCCCCCCAGATGACTATCGCCAGCACCTTGAGAAACAGTGCCTGCTTATTCTCAGACACCACAGCTCAAGTTCTCCTGGGCCTCCCTGGAGGCTCCTCCTTCATCTCTCAAGACTTTAGGAGTGTATAGGGATGATGGTGTCTTGCCAGGACCATTTCCTTGCCTGGCACTCAGGAAGGCCATAGATTGGCTTCACTCTCTTTGATCTCCAAGTTCCCACTGATACACTTAAGTAGACCCTTCTCCTAGGACTCCATTGGCTATAAACCTACGGATGCATTTGATCCCCAACCCGTGATTATTTACCTACTTCAAGGTTTTCATCTTGTGTTGGAGGGTACATTCATAGGTGTAAACTTATAGGTCAGAAAGCAATGGTGGCCGCACTTGATTGGACCTGTGGAATCCAAGCCTGAACTTCATCCCTAGGTGTTCCTCTAGACTCCTGGTTTCAGACTTCAGCTTGTTGCCATAAGCAGTGGAAACTGGGTTACACGGTTTTTCAACTCCAGGTAATATAAATACAGTACCATGTATTTCTTGGCACTCTTAACTTTCCAACCAGCCTACATGGAGAACACCCCAGCCTTTTGGAATGCTAAATAATTCATCAGACCCATCAGCCATGGTGTTTCAGAGCTCAGTAGGCTCCTTCCACTGATCCAATGAGCAGATGTGCTGATTTTTCACTTGCTCGAAATGCTTCAGCCATTTGAACACCATGGACTTGTGGGCTGGATCAGCCATGCAGTGTCCCGACATCTTCACTAATTCACAGATCAAGCAACTCCCCTTGCTATACCCCAAGGGTTATCTTGCCTAATTTCTAGAAGCGGTTCAGTAACTGTGAGACTCAGTGGCATGGCAGCTCAATGCCAACTGGGCTTGCCCTCTGCACCCAAGACCTTTTAAAAAGGAAGAAAGAAAACTTTCTTTAGGTTCCATCCGCTATTCCCTTCCCTTTGTCTTCTTGCAGGTCAGTGCTTAGAAGAGGTTAGGGTCACTTCAGGTAATGAAACTATAACAAAAGCCAGCAAATCCAGGACCCTGGTGGCTGGTTGGTGGTAGAGCTAGTAGCCTTTGCTAAGCCACTGGGGGCTCCAGGCCAAGCAAGTGGAACTAGAACAGTTCCTACCTTCTTGGCACTTACCATGGAAATGAGAACCCGCTGAAATGAATTCAGCAAGCCTGCCCAAGGGGGTAAAGACGGACAACTAAACAGCATGTGGAGAGGAAGGGAATTTTATAGAAGGAGCCCTTGCTAAAAATAAATGATTTTTTACAAGTGTGGTTAATTTTACTGAGACTTAAAATTATGAATACAGCATGCATTTCTCCCCCCTAAAATAAAAGCTTTGAGAAAGTTTGATCTGCCTCCCGTAAAAAGTTAGAGAAAAGGAAAGTATCTGTGAAAGCTTTTAAAGTTCTGCTCATATTTCAAGTATGATAATCATCAGGAATGTTTAATGCGACCAGAAGTCAACTGATGTGGAATCACTATTTAAATCAATGTAGTCACTTGTGTTGCCCCATTAAAAAGACTCCCTAGCACTCTTATTTATGGAAAATATCTATCTACCAGGATCTAGGAGCAATCTAGGCAAAAGAAGAAAGAGAAGGAGAAGAAGAAGAATTAGAAGAATCAGAAGAGGGAGAATCAGAAGTAGAGGAAGAAGAAGAAATAGTGGTAATGGAAGAAGGAGAAGAGGAGGAAGAAGAAAAAGAAATGGGCCAATTTCATTGAATTCTGTCTAGTGTGGCAATTTCCCTGTCTCCCAAGTGAAAACAATCATTCATTTTGTGTTTAATCTATAGCCAGAAAAATGATATTCCGCACTAAGTATGGCATTTCACGTTGTGTTTAACCGGGATTGGAACCAGCTGATTGACTGAACCAGCTAAGATGGTGCCCTTAGGCATCAGCCTTTGAGATGTAATGACCTAATATTCATAAATCAGAATTGGGCATCTATCACACAGCCCCACCCTGTCTCCAGTTCACTTTTTACTTCCACGTAGCACAGTTGGGCTGAACAGATGGTGCTATGCGAGTTCTCAACATTTCTTCAGCAACGCTTAAATAAGTATGAGAGTCAGAGCATTATCTTTGTCCAGCCAGCATTTATTTGCCAGATATAATTTGGTCCCCGTTTTACATGATGTTGACAAGTAGTAACTGCTGGGTGTTTCTGTGCAATGTGATTAAAGCTAGTAGTGCGTGAGAGCGTCTTTCAGAGGGAGTTCTCTCCAGCCTCCCTTTTTCCAAGACACACACATTAATAATTCTTTAGCACCAATAGTTACTGTTTTTCTTAAACGTTGTCAGTCTTGCAGTCTGAAGAAAAGGTTTCACGTTTGGAGTTTGGGTTGTATTTTTGTTTATTGTACAGAAAGGCAGAAGGGCTGAGAGCAGTGGGGAACTGTCAGCTTCTCTGCGTGTTGTCAGTGCGGGGATGGTAATGGGAAGAGAATTCTTAAATTGTGGGATAGAAACCGGGGTCCAGTGGGGAGGAGTAATTAGCGGATTTGGCCAGAGGAGGTGGGGGCGGGGCAGAGGGCAGGACAGGGAAACGGGAGGGGTGAGCCATCTGGTGTTCATCTCCCGCTGTGTGTTTGCAGGGCAAAATGGCCAGGGCACTTTGTCAAGGTACAGTCTGCGTTTGCAGACACAGATGGAGCGAGAAGGAGATTAATACATGTGGTTCTAACCACCTTTCATATCTTTACAGCTAAACATTATTTATAGAAATCAATTAGTCCTCTGTCTCTGCAATTTTATTATGAGGCTCTGTCCAAGTTTCTGGCAAGCTCTTTAAGAGTATGATTGATGGTAAACTTTCAGAACGAATAAAAACTGAACCCTCCCCTAGGAATTGGTGTAGTGGAGAGAAAGGTAAATGATAAAAATTACAAACTCTGCAAGTCACTAGGAAACTAATGTAGGATCAGTGTGGTCCTTGTTATACTATTTTTCCTTGGCGGTTTCCTTTCTCTTTCCTTTCCTTGCCTTTTCTTTTTTTTCTTTTCTTTTCTTTTCTTTTCTCTCTCCCTTCTTCCCTCCCTCCCTCCCTCCCTCTCTTCCTCCTTCCTTCCTTCCTTCCTTTCTCTCTCTCCCTGTCCCTCTCCTTCTCCCTCCTCTCTGTCTTTGTCGCTCTGTCTCTGTCTCTGTCTCTCACTTTCTCTCCCTTTTTGCACAAACACTCCACTGCCTGTTTGCTCTAGAAACTTTAGGAGAGCCTGATGCCTACAACTGAACTTGTGGGAAAGCAAAAGTTTATTCATTTGCCAAGCTAGTAAATGCCACTTTGATTACTGATGCTTATGCAAGATAAAGAGTCCCAGGAAAAAATGGAACAGAGCTCTCATGTTTTGTCTTCTGGAAACTTTTATAAGAGATGGGCGCTGCCGATTGGCCTCTGTTAAATGAGTCTGGGAGGCAAGTAATAATAAGTATAAAATCCCACTGCAATGAGTTCTATAGAAAATGCATATTGATTTATTCTCAAACTCTAGTCTTGGTGGTCGCCTACCAAAGCACACACCCCCAGATTTAGAAATGAAACAGTTATGATGCCTTGGATGTGAGGAAGGAATTATCCAATAAAACAAAGTTGTAAAACCAGGAAAGGACAAGAGACAGGGGCACATGGCATTCAGGTCCTAACTCCTGGAATCTTGAGGCGGGAGATTGTTCTGTTTCATTAGCTATTTTGAGAAGATAAGAGGGTTCCTTGGGCCTCTAATAATTAAGACGTTAGTGGTGGCAAAGGGCAAGTGGAATTAGAGGGGTTTGTTTGCCACTTGAAGGACTATAAAGGATGCTGGGAGACTTTGGGAGAGTTTCCTAGCCTCTGTTTCTATCTCTGTAAAATGGGAAGGATACTAGTACTCAGCTCAGAGGTACGCTGTGAGGACTAAGTGAGACCAAGCATTAAAGTGCTTAAGGTAGTCTCCTGTGGTAGCATCACAAGGGTAAAGAGGACTCAGAATTTTTCTCATTTTCTTAAGGTTTGGTGTTCAACACAGAATGTGTTCCTATTTGTTAACTGTTAAATACACAGTGGTGCTAAATAAAAACTTTTTGAATTTAAATTCTTTATGTTTAAATGGCATTTTCCACTTAATCTGAGCTGCTGATGTAAGTGTATACAGGCTCTCTATAAATGCAGTTTAATAATATATGAAATATCTACTTTGCAAATATTCAAAAATTCCCCACACTGCACAGAACGTCTTCCAGCTTCCAGTTTGATGGAATCACCTAACACAGTATCTGACACCTAACATGTGCTTAGTAAACATTTTTCATTTTTGGAGTCTTACAGATTTTTTTAATTTTTAAATTTTTTTACAATTTTTAAAGGTTACACTCCATTTAGAGTTATTACAAAATATTGGCTATATTCCCTGTGTTGTACAAGACATCCTTGAAGCCTATATTACACCCAAGAGTTTGTACCTCCCACTCCCCCACCCCTAGATTGCCTCTCCCCGCTTCCCTCTCCTCACTGGTAACCACTAATTTGTTCTCTATATCTGTGAGTCGCTTCTTTTTTGTTATATTCACTAGGTTGTTGTATGTTTTAGATTCCACATACATGTGATATACAGTATTTGTCTTTTGCTGTCAGTTAGTAAACATTTTTTGAATGACAAAGGAATGCATAAAACTGACATAGGAAAATAAGAGAGAAATAAGCAAGGAAAAGGTCTTAAATAAAAATTTTGTCAACTTTTCTTTTAAATTTCAATAGAAAAAAAATTGTATGACTGAATTAGAAAAATAATTGCTTGCAAGCTATAGAAAATGTCCTCCTAATTTAAGATAAAATGATTAGAAGATTTGGGGCAGTTCTCAGAATCCATGAGAATGCTAGATAACCATGCTTGCAAAAATGCAGGATCCAGGCAGCAACCTGGATTGTGTAGCAGATACTGTTTAACAGCCTCATTGGTCAGCTTCTATCATTATTTTCATTCTAGTTCCACTTAAGGGTCAAAGTCTCAGGAGAAAGGCTAATTGGCCTAACTTGGGTCATGTGACCACCCCACCCCCAAGGTAGGGTGGGGGTCTTATTTACAGTCCCATCAAGAGTATATAAATTGAGGAGGGGCTGTTCTCCTAGAGGAAATCAGGATGCTTCAACCAAACTAAAAAGGAACAGATGGCAGAAAATAAATGTTCACATTATAAGCTCACTAATATAGAGATGCAATGAATATGCATATGTATTAGTTTCCTAGGGCTGCCATAACAAAGCACCATATACCGGTTGACTTCAACAACAGAACTGTATTGTCTAGTAGTTCTTGAGGCTAGAAGTTCAAGATCAAGGTGTTGGCGGGTTGGCTCCTTCTGAGGGTTGTGAGGGAAGGATCTGTTCCAGGCCTCTCTCCTTGGCTTGCAGATGGCTGTCTTCTCCCTGCGTCTCCACTTGTCTTCTCTCTGCACGTGTCTGTATCCAAATTTTCTCTTCTTGTATGGACACCATCATATTGGATTAGGGCCCATCTTAGTGACCTCTTTTAATTTAATTCTGTAAAGACCCTATCTCCGAATACAATTACATTCTAAAGTACTGGGGGATAGGGAGTTAGAACCTCAATATATGAATTTGGTGGGGTGGGGTGACAAAATTCAGCCCCTAACAGCATGCTCTAAACACACTAATTTATTGAATAATCAAATTGAGTAGAACTATCAATGGACATACCCATTGTGTCTATAGCATTTTTTAGTGAAAATAGAATAATCATTCAGCAAACTCTGCAGAAATCTTTGGTGCTCCAGATTTGCTGGTTGAGCTAATCAGAACAGAGATAAACAGGTTTTCTCCCCTCCATTATTCTCTATTAAAAACATATTTGATCCTTAGCTATAGAGTTGCTATTGGAGACTACTGTAATAGCATACATATTTCTTTGGGAAAGAATTAAAAGCAGCCACAATAAAACTTAGCTTTCTAATATTGAAAATAAATTAAAATAAAAACATATTTTGAACCTTGAAAAATGAGAACTGGGGACCATGCTACATCTGAGATGCCAATTTTGCCTGTAAAAATTTTCAGAGATTTTTCTAGGAACAGAGCCAAGCAAAAATGACTCAGTATCACCTCCACTACGCATACAGATTTTCTCTTTGACTCTGGCCACTGCTAAGACCTGATGCTGTCCAGCTTTAAGCAATACACAAAGTAAATAGTGTCCATGCAGTGATGCAGAAAGCCCTGGCTAGATCCTGGGCTAATTAACTTGCATTCTAGAACTCCCAGCTCTCAGAGTTTATGGTTCTATGATTCACATTTTCTCCACACACACATTTGTGGTTTTCTTCCATTACCAATATCCACTTTTGCTAGACCTCATCCTCCATACCTACTTTGCTCCTGAAACTTTAGTTTGCTAAAGAGGTAGTTAGCTCCTGAAATTTTACAGTTTGTACTGTTGACATCTTTGCAGGGGTGAGATGGCACTGTAGTGCCATGAGGCTTGGGCAGTAATGGGACTTTGCCCAGCCAGTTTAACGTGTCTGCCTTCCATCTCCTTCATTTCCAATGCCTTCAAATATTAACCTACTGGGCCTAGAAAGCAATCCAAAGAAACAGGCTACATGATGGAAGCCACCAACTCCCATCTCTGAAGAAGAAATCACCTAGAAATTTAAAACAGCTTTTGTTTATTATTCTTTACTCATCATATAGACATGATGTGATGTGCTTTGTAGGGTGTATGTATATTGGTGTTTATACACGTAAATCACAGAATTAAGCTAAATCTTCATCAGCAGTAGCTGGCTTGATTTTGGCATAAAAAGAATTAGTATTCGCCTTTGTGTATCAAACAGTAAAAATTTGGACTCCAAGGCCTCTCAGAATCCGTCCCACCAACATCTTTTTATTCCTTTCTGCTATGGCCACACCCCACTCACCATGTTTTCCCCACCCCTCTGCATCTTTGCCTCTGGCGCCCCCTCTGCTGGAGAAGACCTCCACCATGCCTCAGCCCTTGAGAAATCCTGCTAACTTCTGATCATGTTTTGCAACTCAGCCCAGGCAGCAGATCCTCTGGGAATCCTTCCCTACCTACTTCTCGGATTCTTAGTCTCAGTCAGAGGCCCCTCCCCAACATCCCATAGTACCCTGTCCATCTACACTGCATCTGTCCTCATGCTGTCTCATAATTCATTGTTAGTATGTCTGTTTCTACCCAAACTGTGAGCTCCTTGCGGGAGAGGACTGTATATATCACTTCATCTCCAGCCCCTAGCATGGGACCTGGTACCTGATAAATGTTTAATGGCCAGATGGATGAATGAATGAATGAATGAATGAACAAATTAATGGTCTAAAAAAATTTTAAGTGAACAATTGGAGACACGGCTTTCTTAATATCAACAGTCTAAAAGTTCTGAAAGCCTCTTTATTTGAAAGTATTATCAAAGCCCCTTCAATACAGATGAATGCCCCCCAGTTTCCAAGCTGAAAATGGTCTGTGAACCCCAAGGTATTCTTGAGGCCTCATATTACAAAGTTCAGCCCATTTCTCAGGCTAATGCATCAATTTGTTTCTCAGTAGAAATCTTCTGTCAGTTGAAAATACTCAGTTGTGGTAACTATTGCACAAGCCACAGTGGAAAATAAAATCCAGTATGGACTGCCAAAATTATAGCCTGCTTAAGAAGAAAAGATAATATACATAACGTGCATTATTATGGTGCAGTGAAAAGTACACTGGACTTAGAGCCAGAAGGCATAAGTTTAAACCTGATCCTCACTGTTTACTAGTTGGATGGCACTGGGCAGAGTTAGTTAATGTTTTATCTAACTTGATTTTTCTCATATGAAATGGAGTTCACTCAAATTGCCTCATGAACTTTAAGTTCTGGGTCAATATGATGGAGTGAGAATTAATATTGCTTGAATATCTACTATGTGCCTGTCATTCTTTAAAGATGAGTAAACCCAAATGCAGTTTTCCCTCAAATCCACATGGGATCTGTTTCTTTCTATTCCATCACATATTATCATTCTCAAGTTCATGGCTTAACAATTACAAATATTATTTAGAAAATATTTCAAAATGACCCAGAGAGTGTGTTCCATGAAATTACAATTGCTATTATATAGACTGTTATTCTATATTATATAGACCACTATTATATAGAGCATTATATAGACCACTCACTATTGTAAGCAGGATTCTATCTGGATGAGACAGAGTGTTTCCTATGTCTCATCTCCTTGTCAAGTGAAGTAGATTTGCCGGAAAGATACAAATGAGTGTTGTCTGGGTAATGTGTTCTACATCCCCAAACTTTTCAGCATCCTAGTGGAATCTATGAAATGCCTGTGCCAGCAGTCAGCACCTCATGCCCTCTTTTTGCCTCTGAATCAGCTGTGTGGGAGGCTTGGCGTCATATAGCCCAAACATTCAGATGTTGGACTCATTTTTTAAATTTTCATATAGGTACTTAGCACTTAGAGAAACAGCCAACTTCAGCCTGGAATACAGCATCCAAGGATTGTTTAAACATGGGATTAGTCTGGGCTTTCGCGGGGGAAATGTTCTTTTTAACATCACTTTCTAGAGCAGTGATCTGATCTTGTTTATGAACAGCATTGTCAGTATTGTTAATAACAACAAGAATTCTTTCTCCTCTGTTGTAATCATGCTCATCCATCCTTTTCTCTTCCATAGCCCTACTTCAGGCCCTGTTACGTGATTCCTAATTCGATCTTGGAATTCACCTCACCCTTTCCCTGCTTCTGCCTTCCACATGTCAATCTGCCTAGCACACCCTCACCATCATGTCAATGCAATCTGCCCTACTGAAAAGCTTATAGAGCCTCCCTCTCACCTACACAATTGTTCAAATGCATTAGGTCTTCCAGAATCTGATGTGGAGAGGAAAAGCCCAAGAAAAGAAATCGGGTAGTCTTTTTCTAGTTCTGGTTGTACCATAGTCGAGCTGTGTGACCTTGGAGGAGTTGCTTTCCCTCTCTGGATCATATTTCCCTTACATGTGACATGAAATGATTGGACAAGATCAGAGATGCCAGATGAGTGGCATTCAGGCACCATCCCTTTGTTACAGCGCCCTTGCAATTCATCATTCATCAATCCTTGCCTTTTTCCACTGAGCGCTAGTGAGCTTTAGAATTGTGTGTGCAGTCACATCCAGCAGACCCCAATTAACCCTTGAGATCAAAGTCCTTTGATCTCCTTGCATGGGATGATCTCTGAGATTGCTTCCTGCTACATTCCACAGTTCTATAGTCTTCTTTCCATCATATTTGTCTACTGCTCCCAACTCAAAGCCCACATTGTACCCAACAGCATTTAGAACATTTCCTGCAAAAACATTTGAGACATCTGAGGCCACTGGAAAGCCCTTTCACTTCAGTCTCCAGTCCAAATCCCACTCATCCTGCAAAGCTCAGGTGAGCTCCACGTTCCTGTGAAAACTTCAATAGTGCCCCCAGCTGGGACTGATCACGCCCTCCACTCCTGAATCCCTGTAGTAGTTTTTCATTCAATTATAAGCATATATTGAGGACAAACTCTTTGTCACCTCGCTAATTATTTTGACTGCTGTATTTAATGATATTTTGTGTGGCTCTGTTTAGCCCTCTATTAAACTATGAACTCCTGAAATTTAAAAACAGACAAACTGTGTTCAAATTCTAGTTCTTCCTATTAGTGTTTGTGAGTCCATAGATAATTCATTGAATCTCTCGAATTCTTGGGCAGCTTTCACCATATAATAGCACAGGGACTGGTACATCCTAGAAAATCAATAATTATTTGTTTAGCAGAGAGAAAAAGAAAGGAAAAAACAGACATACAGAGAAAAATTTACTAAGACCTACCTAATGAACATAATGTAAGGGTTAAATGAGTATATATATATATACACACACACACACTATACACACATGTACACACACATATAACATTGTATGCTCTTATATATGTATATACAGGATTTTGAAAACCTTGGTTCAAATGTTAAAAACATGTAATAGAAACAGAAAACATGAACAGACCAATCACAAGTAATGAAATTGAAATTGTGATTTAAAATCTTCCAACAAACAAAAGCCCAGGACCAGATGGCTTCACAGGGGAATTCTATCTAACATTTAGAGAAGAGCTAACACCCATCCTTCTCAAACTCTTCCAAAAAATTGCAGAGGAAGGAACACTCCCAAACTCATTCTACAAGGCCACCATCACCCTGATACCAAAACCAGACAAATATATCACAAGAAAAAGAAAATTACAGACCAATATCACTGATGGATATAGATGCAAATATCCTCAACAAAATACTAGCAAACAGAATCCAACAAGATATTAAAAGGATCACACACCATGATCAAGTGGGATTTATCCCAGGGATGCAAGGATTCTTCAAAATATGCAAATCAATCAATGTGATACACCATATTAACAAATTGAAGAATAAAAACCATACGATCATCCCAATATATGCAGAAAAAGGTTTTGACAAAATTCAACACCCATTTATGATTAAAATGCTCCAGAAAGTGAGCATAGAGGGAACCTACCTCAAGATAATAAAGACCGTGTATGACAAACACACAGCAAACATCATTCTCAATGGTGAAAAACTGAAAGCATTTCCTCTAAGATCAGGAACAAGACAAGAATGTCCACTCTCGCCACTATTATTCAACAGAGTTTTGGAAGTCCTAGCCATGGCAATCAGAGAAGATAAAGAAATACAAGGAATACAAATTGGAAAAGAAGAAGTAAAACTGTCACTGTTTGCCGATGACATGATACTATACATAGAGAATCCTAAAGATGCCACCAGAAAACTACTAGAGCTAATCAATGAATTTGGTAAAGTTGCAGGATTCAAAATTAATTCACAGAAATCTCTTGCATTCCTATACACTAACAATGAAAGGTCAGAAAGAGAAATTAAGGAAACGATCCCATTCACCATTGCAACAAAAAGAATAAAATACCTAGGAATAAACCTACCTAAGGAGGTAAAAGACCTGTACTCAGAAAATATAAGACACTGATGAAAAAAATCAAAGATGACACAGATGAGGAGATATACCATGTTGTTGGATTGGAAGAATCAATATTGTGAAACTGACTATACTACCCAAAGCAATCTACAGATTCAATGCAATCCCTATCAAATTACCAGTGGCAATTTTTACAGACCTAGAACAAAAAAATCTTAAAATTTGTAAGACCCTGAATAGCCAAAGCAATCTTGAGGGAAAAAAACGGAGCTGGAGAAATCAGACTCCCTGACTTCCAACTGTACTACAAAGCTACAGTAATCAAGACAATATGGTACTGGCACAAAAACAGAAAAACAGAAATATAGATCAATGGAACAGGATAGAAAGCCCAGAGATAAACCCACACAACTATGGTCAACTAATCTATGACAAAGTAGGCAAGGATATACAATGGAGAAAAGACAGCCTCTTCAATAAGTGGTGCTTGGAAAACTGGGCAGCTACATGTAAAAGAATGAAATTAGAACACTCCCTAACAACATGCACAAAAATAAACTCAAAATGGCTTAAAGACCTAAATGTAAGACCGGATACTATAAAACTCTTAGAGGAAAACATAGG
>NC_041227.1:105484103-105505967 GCF_002837175.3 Physeter macrocephalus | reverse complement strand
CCCAATCAAAAAATGGGCAGAAGACCTAAACAGACATTTTTCCAAAGAAGACACACAGATGGCCAAGAGGCACATGAAAAGCTGCTCAACATCACTAATTATTAGAGAAATGCAAATCAAAACTACAACGAGTTATCACCTCACACCAGTTAGAATAAGCATCATCAGAAAATCTACAAACAAATGCTGGAGAGGGTTTGGAGAAAAGGGAACCCTCTTCCACTGTTGGTGGGCATGTAAATTGATACAGCCACTATGGAGAACAGTATGGAGGTTCCTTAAAATACTAAAAATAGAATTACATATGACCCAGCAATCCCACTGCTGGGCATAAACCCAGAGAAAACCATAATTCAAAAAGACACATGCACCCCATCATTCATTGCAGCACTATTTACAATAGCCAGGCCATGGAAGCAACCTAAATGCCCATCGATGGATGAATGGATAAAGAAGATGTGGTACATATATACAATGGAATATTACTCAGCCATAAAAAGGAACAAAATTGGGTCATTTGTAGAGACATGGATGGACCTAGAGACTGTCAGACAGAGTGAAGTAAGTCAGAAAGAGAAAAACAAATATAGCATATGAATGCATATATGTGGAATTTTGAAAAATGGTACAGATGAACCAGTTTGCAAGGCAGAAATAGAGACACAGATGTATAGAACAAATGTATGGACACTAAAGGGGGAAAGCAGGGGCTGGGGGTGCTGGTGGGATTAATTTGGAGATTGGGATTGACATATATACACTAATATGTATAAAATAGATAAGCAGTAAGACCCTGCTGTATAAAAAAACATAATTTATCACCATCCATAATATTAGATAAAACATTTATTGAGTGCCAGTTTTGTGACAAGAACTTTACATAATTTGGACTCTGGCATGCTTTGGAAAAGAGTCCAAATCTTGCAGTGCAAGATTTGGAAGCAAATTAAACCTGTGTTCATAGCCCTACTCTTTCATTTTTGGTGACTTTCGGTGAATTATCTGACTCCTCTGTACCCTTCATGTTTTATACTAGAATAAACTACAGTGTGGTGCAGCAAGAACTCCAAAATCTTTCAGGGGGTTAACATAACAAATGTGTCTCATTCATGCTATGTATCCATTGCAGGAGAGCAGGAGGCTCTGCTCCACACAGTCATTCAGGGACCCAGGGGACGGAGGCTTTACCATCTCGCAGCTGTGTCATCTGGAACACGTGGAATTCCTAGGGCTAGAACAGGGCAAGAGACTGGAAGTCCTCACACCAGCAATTCGTGCCTCACACAGAAGTGACCTGTGTGACTTCTAGTCACAGACCCAGCCTCAATGGGCCTGGGAAGTGCAGCTGTCCATGAACTCAGAAGTTAACCAGACCTTGGTGACCATTAGAAATGTATGTTGAGGATAATAATGACTACTTGATAGGACTCTTGGGAGAATGAAATGTAAGAACATCAGCAAGCATATAGGACAGACCTCAGGAGCTGTTGGTGCCTTCCCTCTTTCCCTCCTGATGAACTGGGACAAGTTGTATGTTTATTGTTATTCCTTTTCCAAGTTCATGTCTTTGCACATAATGTTTAAGAAATATTTGCTAAGTAACTTTAATAAGAAACTCGCAATTATTTTCCATAAGCTATCTTAAATTCACAGGAAATGTATTTTGTGGTTGTAGAGTGATCATTAATTGCAAGACTCATTTAACATTTTGGGTAATTTTTACATCTAGAATATCCGTAGGCATCAAAAGCACTTGCTTTTGGATTTTTTTGGTCTGGTTTGGTTTGGTTTTTGTTTTTTTTTTTCTTTTCACAAGCACTTTCAGAATTCACACAACTTGTTGATAAGCCTATATTTCATTATTATTATAAAGCATTTTGTCAGCACGAGGGTGTTGGTTTCATAGAGGTGCCACTTTCCTGCTTTTTCCTTTCTAGTAGAATCCAGACTGCGTTCAGGTACCCTCCTCACCACCTTGCAACCAGGTGCCTGTGGCAAGCTGACCCCACCCCCAGCTCCGGGGGAGGGCCTGAGTGATTTACAGATTCTTGCCTTCCCCAGATTGGCTCAGGAAGGAAGTTGTGCTCCAATCTGCCCCATGGAACAAGAGGGGAAGTGTGCTGGGTGGCTTGTGGGGAAACATTTCTTACCCTGAGAGAGAGCGAGAGTGAGAGAGCGAGGGAGAGAGAGAGAGAGAGAGAGGGAGATGGATGCTGCCTCTTCCTTCTCTGATTCTGTTTGGGTTGGATGTGACTCTGGAACAACTGCCCACCAGCCCGAGGATGAGTCCTAGGCTGAGCTCCACAGAGCAGAGCAATGTAAAGATGAATCAGTCAGTCCCCAGAATTGGCACTCCCTGTTTTGTGAGATGATAAACTGCTTATTTTTTAAGCTAATTTGAGTTAATGTTTTCTATTACTTCTGGCTGAAAATATCTTAACTGAAACTGATACCGTTATATATTAAGATTTACTCATTCATTGAACAAACAAGTAAGAGCCCACTGGGTTGGGTGTTTGGGAAACAGTGGTGAATGAACACTGGGAAACAGTGGTGAATGAACACTGGGAAACAGCAGCCACTGGCACAGAGCTTGCAGTGCAGAAGGGGAGACAGTGATGCACCAAAAGCCTGTCCTCTGTAGTCCACCTTGTTTCAGGAAACAGTAGCACCGTCTAACAGCTGAGCTTCCTAGAAAACTTGGGGTCATCTTGGACCACGATTTTTCTTTTTCCATCTTTCAACAAATGTGTTTGGCCACACCCTCAACATCTTTTCAGAGTCTGTCCACTTCTCCGGTTCTCTTCACTCTAACCACCCTGGTCTGAGCTACAGTCACTTCTCCAGCAGTTAGCTGCAAACTCCCTCTCCGAGTATACATGACTGTTCTCTCATACCAGCCAGAGCTGTGCTGTAGAGAGGGGGATGGAGGCCTCCTTGGAGAGGCTGAGGAGTGAATGAGTAAGTGGAGATTTGCAGGCTCTAGAAAGTTGTTTCTAGAATGTTGACTGTGAAGGAAAATAGAGATGGTTACCTTTGTGGGGTGGTGGTCTCAAGGGAGTGGTTCTGTGTCAATACAGTAACAACAGAGTCTGCTTGAACAGCGTGGGAAACTACCCAGGAAGAAGGGGTAGGGGGCAGAGTGGAGATGAAAGAGAAAGTGGGCTCCAGAGAGAGGCACGGGACAGCATCCGGGATCCATCTGGGGGCCTGGCCTTGCGTCAGCTGCGGGCCATGCTCTCCTTGGTAACAAAAGGAAAGAGGCAGAGGAAGCAAGCAGAGGTAGGGAGGTCTGTGGACCTGGCAGGAGAAATAAAGCATTTCCATTTGGGAGTTCCTGATTTCTTTATGAGATACGAGGTAGTGCGTCCACCAAGAGGGAGGAGGAAGAGGATGGAGGTTGTAGGGCGCACAGGAGATCTGATGGGAGAGGAAAGTAAAATAATCATTGACTAGAGTGGCAGAGGACGCTTCCTGGGGATGCCTAGGGTTGTTGCCAAGCCGTGGTGAGGGCTCAGCTGGAAGGTGAAGGTAACAGACGCTCAGTGAGCGTGCACCGCGCCGGTGGCCTCTGCGGTAGACCCTGAAGGCTCTTGGGCTGGGAGGCAGCAGGGGAGAGCAGGGCTGCCCGGAAGACAGTCCTTGGCAGTTCCGACAGAGCTGTCTCACCGACTTTGGCCTGCCTCGTGATCTGCTAGGCAGCTCAGGCTGCAGAGATTGTGCTAACAGAAGAGAGGCCCTGATCAGGCCCATCTGGAAGATCCGTGGAGATCAGTGTCAGCTCTGCAGAGGAGAAGAAACTTTGCAGGCGCCCATTCTGGATCCTGAGAGTTTGCTGCTGGTCTGAGACTTGGGGGTTCACACCACCCCCCATGCCGCATCTTGAAAAACAAGAATGGAAGTATCTTCAAAAATGATCTCAGAGGTCAAAGGTAATGAGTACTGAAAGCACCCTTTCACTCACTCAGCCAATGTGTATTGAGCTCCTACTCCATTCCAGGTACTGCCAAGGATTCAAAGAATCCTTATTCAAAGAATAAGGCAGGTCCTGGTCCTTACAGGGCTACCTGCCCAGAGAGGGAGCTAGATACCCAAGGAAAGAATCACCAGCGCATATCCAGAAGTTGTTGTAAGAGCTACAAGGACATAGAGGAGCAAGTGACCAAATCTGCGGGAGGCAGAATAGAGGGGAGTGAATGTTTGAGCTGGGTGGGTCACTAGGAGGGGCAGGCCAATCTTTGTGACATGTCCTGAAATATCCTGGAAATAAGAATAGCTTCTAAACTCATCTTCTGCAGCTGGAAGGGCATGGAGATCAGGAGGAGCTCCTGGGAACCGAGTGTTTGGGGCTGGACCCGGAGGAGGAAGATATTTTCAGGAGTAAAAAACTGTGAGTCCCGGAAGGAAGCAGGAGAGGCATCATGAACTCACTAAGTGAGCAATGGCCCCGGGAGTTTCACCATGAGGCCTCCACTAGAAGGACCCCAGGTTCTTGGCCTTCTGTCCTTCCCTCGGGCCTTTGCAGTCGTTCAGTCCTTTGGCAGAGGTGAGGGACTAGAGTTGGAGAGACTAGACTGAGTGTTTTGATGCATGCCAGGGAAAGAGGGATGTGCAGACGGAATCCTGTCTCCAGCATTAATTAGCCCAGCAGTTGGGCCCGGAGACTGTTTTTCCCTCTGACCTAAGCAGCACCTTATATCCCAGGAGGCTCTCTACAAACCAAGGGTCTGCAGCAATGCTTCTAACAGTAATGCGATGGGCAGTCAGTGGCATTCCAGGAAATTGTGTGGTCTATCCCCAAACTACCCGTCCATTTGTGTGTAAATGAGTCACATGACTCATTTTCCATAAACAGCATATGGGTGAACAGAAGGGGAAAAAAACAATCCACAGGCTGGGACTAGCATTTCACTTTGTGGAAACTGCCAAAGAAAAGTTCTTTTCTTCATTTTGGCATCCCTCTGAGAAGAGGCCAAGTCTCTGAAACAAGAGGTTGTCCACAGCTGGGTCACATCACCCTGAGTCTGGGTCTTCACATGGACCCAATAAGACTGTCCAGACACAGATGTCAGCACAGATGAGAAGACAGGACACAGCAGGGAAACATGTGACTGAAATTCAGACTCTACCCAGCCCAACACTGAGAGCTTGAGGAGGAAACTCCCAGGAGAAGAGCTAGCAAAGGAACCAAGGAGGAGGGTCTCTGTCTTGGCTCTGCTATTTGTCACTCTGAGATTTAACCTCCTTGATGAAGACCTTCCAGAATTTGACCTCCAGCATTCTTTTGTACTTGTTATTACCAGGAATAATAATAGTACCTGTCTTAGTCCACTTCAGCTGCTATAACAAAGTGCCATAGACTGGGAGGCTTATAAACAACAGAAATTTATTTCTCACAGTTCTGGGGGTTGGGAATTCCTAGATCAAGACACTGGCAGATTCAGTGTTTGGTGAGCACCTTCTTCCTGGTTCAGAGACAGCTGTGTTTTCACTGTGTCCTCACATGGCAGAAGTGGGGCCAGAGAACTCTCTGGAACCTCTATAAAAATCTCTTCTAAAAAGGACATAATTCCATTCATGAAGACTCTGCTCTTATGATCTAATCACCTTCCAAAGGCCCAATCTTCAAACACTGTCACATTGGGTGTTAGGATTAAACATCTGAGTGTTGGGGGGACATTCAGTCTATAGCTATAGCAAAAGCAAAAATGACTCTGGTTTTCACTGCATGCTTACTATGTTCTTGTCACATCTATGGAATTGTATATTGATTATCTATACTCTCCACTTATCCTTACTTCACAGGTGAGAAAAATAACGCAATCTGATTAAGTAACTTTGGCCCCTGATCAGACATCTAAACATAACAGAACTTGGTTTCAAAACCATCTCCACCTGATTTGAAGCAATGGGTCTTTCAGAATAGGCCACAAAACACCATTCCTTTATTTACTTTTTAACTTTAGGGAGAAAGGTGTATTCCTCATTTCCTCAAAAACTCCTGCAGTTTCCTTCATCTGCATCCTTGATATGAGGACCCTAAAGCAGAACACAGCAGGTGCCAACTCAGAGTCCAGAACCGAGCTGAGCCTGGGGTCAGGAGCCAGGGAGCTGCTGAGGAACTGGAAACAGGAGCAGGGGTGCATTTGCTGGGACAAGCCATTTGCCTGGGCTAGTCCATCTGGGCCCTGAGAGCTCCTAAGAGGGAGCTGGCTGGTCCCATGCCGTCTTGAAGGCATTACCTGCCACCTCATACTTCTGGTCAGGAAGTCATCTGTAAGCAGCCGACCTATCCTTGGAGCGCTCACAGTATCTGATGTGGACACCACACGTTTAGCTCTTGGCAAGCACTGCACCATGTGGTTAATTTGTAGCCCCTGCCACTGTGATAAAAGGTTCTAAAGGGCAGGAGCTGCCTTACTGGAGTTTACGAAACCAACATCTAGCCCAGAGCCTGACCTAGAGCAAGACTTCCGAGTACAAATGTTGATCAGCTTACTTTACCAATTTCCCTGTCTGACCCCAAATAAAACCACTGAAACTGGATTCTTTACCAGAACAGGTTGGAAATTAGTCAGTGTTTTATCAACGAACTCTAAGAACCCCAGTTTTAGAATAGGGTCCTCAAATGTTAGGTCCCTGTGAATCCTGCCTTTGTTCCCTCTTGTTCTTTCCTGGGACCCTCCCTGTGGTCCTTGGGCTCTGCCGTGTGGTCACCTGGTCACTGCTCAAGCCCACTCCAGCCTTCAGCCTTTGCTCTACCTGTTCCCTCTGCACAGAATGTATTTCCCCCAGATATTGTCATCGTTCACCTCCTTGCCACTTTCAAGCCTTTGCTTAACTATCACCTTGTCCGTGAGGCTCTCCTTGACCTTCCTACCACCTGGTTTTATACTGCCCAGACATCTGTATTTCCTCCTCCTTTGTCTTTCCCCAGAGAACTCGGCACTTTCCAACTTGCCATGTGCCCCAGTCTCCCCACTGGAATGTAAATCCCAGAGGGCAAGGATTTGTCCCTGCTTTCCTTACTGCTGTATCTCCAGCACTTAGAGCAATGCCTAGCACAGAGAAGGTACTCAAGAAATATTAGGTGAATGAATTAATATACAAGAATCACCTGGGGAACCTAGAAATGCCAATTTCTGGGACACACGACAGAGATGCTGATCCGAGTATTAATTACCTGGCTGATACCTTCCACCACGTGCCCTGAACGCGCGTTCTTGGTCAAGGTAGAGCCCTCCCTCTATTCCCTTATACACCTGAGTCCTGGGAAGAGCAGGTGAGCCACGGTCCCTCCATGCACCTGCCAGATGCCTCTGTGCTCGCGGTGCCATCCGGTGCCAGTGCTGCCTTCAAAGAATCCTCGGGTCAGGCTGACCCTGTGGGCAGTGCAGTTTGGAGGGGAGGGAGTGCGTTCTTTTCCCAGAGGCAGTCGCCTCTGTGCCCGCCCTCATCCATTTCCCAAGCTGGCCAGGGAGCCAGAAGCCAATGGGGCAGCAGTTGGCTGTCAGTCCTGCAAAGGCTTGTATGCCCCCTCAGCCCTCCAGTGACACTTGTCTGCAGAGCCTCTGGCAGCTCAGCTAGGGAACACTGGGAGCTGGTGCCACGTGGAATCCCCAGCAAGAATTCAGGGCAGTCACGTTCTGGGACAGCTGAATTAGAGGATGCGGGAGAGGGCGAGTTTGGCTTCCAAACCTCCCAAGCGAGCGATCTTTCTAGTGAATTGTTTGAGGCTTCTTTGGCTAGCCCTGATGCAATTACTTGCGTTACCCCTCCTTGTGAGGCCCCCTGTGCCCTTGCGACGGCCCCTTCCCCTTCTTGCCATCCTCTTTGGTGATTCATGGCTGCTTTCTGCCATGTGGATCAGCTGTTCACTCCTGTTAAGGGTCCTATAATTAGAGCACAAGGCCTGCAGTTCCTTGCTTGGATTTTGCCCAAAGAAGACTCCAGGGGCACTCACACCCCTGCCTACCCCCTCTCACATCTATTCATTAGCAAGAATGAGCCAAGATTGATCGCCCCAGACCCTCCCCCATCACCGTCCCCTCCCCCAGACTGAACGTCCATGTTTGAAAGGCAAGGCTTAACTCTGGGGAATTAGCAGGTGGAGGCAAGGATGGGTTTTCCTCAGGTCAAAACGAGTCTACAAAGCAGCACATAAGCTTAAATGGACCTTCTTTATAATTTTTATTAAGTGGGAGGGAGTTAATTATCTCTCTCTGTGCCATTGTTTCTTCTCTGGTGCCCTGATTACTCCCACCCAGCTTTTGAGGTAAAAAACAATGAGAAAGAAAATCTGTATCCATATGTGTATTAAACAAGTATTTTCCAATGTTTAGACCCAGATCACTTTCTACCATTAATCTCGAAGAAAAACTGGGGTCTCCCGATGTCTGCAGGATTTTAGCCACACAAAGCAAGATATCAAAATATGAGTTGCACAATATTTTTGTCCTTCCTATCATCATTTTTAGTCTAGAAAAGGTGCTAAACATATAACAGGGTAGGAACTTTGAGCTCTAGTCAATTAAGATTTTTTTACAAGGAGGGAGAAAAAACAACCCTGGATATAACTTGTTGGGAGTTAAGACACCGCCACCCTCGCAGCTATCGGTCCATGTACACTCCCTGCCAAAACCCCGTGGTGTCACGAAGGTCACACCTCTGACTTTGGTGCATGCTGTGGTGGGGGGTTGAATGTTTGGGGAATTCACTACACACACTGCACGGCACCTGTGCTCATCACGAGGGATGGCACCTCAGCTCACCTTTCAGAGCCAGCCAGTCAGTAGGCGAGAGTCAGACGGCAAAGCCCAGATCCCCACATCCTTTCGCGGGATGAAATGCCCTGTCACCATCCATCTCCACCTTTCCCTGCCCTCCCGACGCCAGCCCCAAATTCTCCCTTCCTGCTCTGATCACTCAGCAGCTGGGTTCCCGCTTCCCCAGCCTTCGAGGCTTCCAGCTCATGCATTCAGTTATCCATCAATGGGGATCTCAGGGGCAGTGGGGCTCGAGTGGACAAACCAGCCTCTCTTTATGCCAACAGGGAATGCTTGAAATAACCAGACACACAACTCTGATTGATGCGGCCAGAGTTTACACACCACACTTCAGACAGTCTGAAATGGCTGGAATTAATAGCCTATTATTAGATAGTGTGTGTGCTGGGGGGAGGGGTGGGGAGGCAGGAGAAGGAGGGACAAGAAAATACTTTTTTTATGATCTCATTTAAATCTATTTATTGGACTTTGCAGAGTGTGATGTGACAGGGGGAGCAGGGGGTGTTCTTACCACCCCGCTGTGAGTCCTCTGGGGGGCGCCAGCCAGCTTGGCACCAACCCACCCACCACATTTCTTGGTAAATGATGCAAAACCGTATGTTGGGCAGGGAGGGGTTAAAGAGACCGGGGAAGTCCAGGACTGAGGGAGAGGAGAGTGGGGATTGCTTGGCTCACTTGCTTTCATGCCAGGCTTTGCTCGCCAGCTGCAGAGAGGGGAAATGGAGTTTAAAACCCCTGGTAAGAAATTTTTCCTTGGTCTGAACATTGTTTAAATTCCTGAAGTGGGTGATCCCTGTAATAAATACCTTGGACTTTGTAAGACAGATATATTTACTCAAGTTTAAAGTTTGGATTTGATGGCTATGCACTTGGGAGTGCACGGGACTGGGGTTTTTTGTTATATGTTGGAACCCGTTCAGCGCGCACAAGGAGTTAAGAGAACTCCATTTATAGCAACAGACACTAGATGACAGGGATGAGAGGGGAAGTTTGGCCAAAGGACCCAAAGCACTTTCTCAAGACTTGTGTGCAAATGAAGCTTTGAACTAAATGTATCACCTGCCTTACATGCAGGAAAATACTCCTCTGAGGAGAGAGGAGGAGATCTTCAGCAAAGTACAGAGGCAGGGGATAGGGCTGGGAAAATTGATGCACTCAAACTCATGTCCTATTTTTTTAATAAGGTTACTGGCTCAGCTGTGATTATCGATGGCAGGAGAAAAGAGTCATGCTGTCATCCGAAATATGGGTTCTCTCATGACCCAATGCCTCTTGCCTGGGTCAAAACACATGCTATTCCCCTAAACAATACCACCACAACCCTCCCACCCCTGCAGCAAAACAAGCAAGCCAGGTAATTCCAAGAAGTCCAGATTGGAGTTTCCAGCAACTCAGGCCCCCCTTGCCCTCGTTGACTAGAGAAGAGTCCACCTTTCCCCACAGGCTTTAGATGAAATGACCCCTCTGTCCTTCTCTCCTTGGTGAAAGACAGCATCTTTCCAGACTCACTGGCAGAGTGAATGGCTAACTGGCCATCAGGAGTCTCCCTTAACAGTTTGGATTGATTTTCCCAAGGGGGTCCCTGTCCAACCACAGACCTGTACCAAAGTCCCATGACCTTGTCGAGCACGGGGCCCACGTTAGCGGGCATGGCCATGGGCCTCTGTGTGCGTGCTCTGTGGCTTCTCTCCCACAATGCGGCTGGGGTTTTGGTTTCCCAGCATGGGAATGAATGCCCATCTTTTCATGGTGTGGAAAACAATCTCACCTTGGGCTTGACTAGGCCTCTTAGAAGCAAGAGTCAAGGGTAAGTGGAGATTCCTGGCCCACCTGCCCTGGAAAAGGAGATTGCAAGGGGGTGTTTCTCATAATCCACCTACAGTTCATGTCCCTCTTTCAGCTGGTGCTCAAGTTGCCCGGTGGGCAACTCCAGCATTCTGTCTGGACTGATTTGCTGCAATCAGAAACTGCCTCACAAGATAAAAGACCAATATAAAGTTCATTTAAGAAAACAGATGACTTTTATAAGCTACAGTACACGATGTTTGCAATAAAGATGTGAAAATATTATTTCTACAATGTTATGTTTTTTTAACTGCCTAAGCTCCTAATTTTATCATAGTTGCCACCACAGGTTTTGTTTCTGTTTTTTATAAGCTGCTGGCAGTTTTTTCATGACATTCTTAATATTTAACTTACTTCTAAGGCAGTATTTTCCAGTTAGGTTCATGATTTAGTTGGGATTTCATTGTCACTGAAGGCAAGTCACAAAGGAATTGATTATAAACACAAAACGACTACTGAAGAAATACTTACATACAAATTTTTCCTGCATGTTAATGTAACCAGCCCTTAATGTTGGTTGGTAACTGGCCTCTTGGGGGAGGTGGAGGTCGGGATGTCATTCACCGTTCCCCTGTAGGTCCTCACCCACTTTGTTGCAACCAAGTTAAAAGGTCCTAAACGGTTACAGGAGTCTTCAAAGGAAAAGATGCCAAATCCCCCATCAGTCTACCCGTTCAGGCTGCTTCAGATACCGTGGGGTTGTTGAGAACACTGAAAGAACCAGCAGAACTGCAAAAAATTTAAAATAAACTTGTTCTTTGGAGGACATTCATTTAAACAGGCCCCACTACTAACTGTATCCCTGGATACATAAAGTTAGTGGCATAGTAATTGACAGCATAATCTAATTTTGCTGGTGTGCACACAGCTTGGTCCCTGCATTCTTGAACAGAGTGCTAACCTAGACTCAGCTCTAAGGCTCAGACTGTTAATTCAGCAGTTGGTTGTCGGAATTACTTAGAAGTTGCTTCAAATCTGTACTTAAGAAGGTGCTTAAAATTCTCTGGGCTTCTCCCAAATCAGACTTGCTGAGGGTAAGGCTGGGGAACTATATATTTTTAAAACTCAACATTAAAGGATACGTAGGGTTTCTATCCTCGGAGTAGGGGGGAAAAGCATTCCAGGGTGCATAATGGTTTAGTTGAAAGGCAGGGGTTGAAGAAAGATAGCGTTTTACTTGGGTTTTGCTGCAGACCTTCTCAGAGCCTTTTATACGCTGATGAACAACGTGATCATCATGCGGGTGCCAGGGGTGGGGTGTAACATGTAGCGTTTCCCAAACTTATTTCAATATAGGTTCCTTGATCATAAGACAAGTGCCCCTGAAACATACTTTAGGAAATTCCAGGCTAAGGAAAGAAGATAAAATAGAAATACTTCCTGGTAATACTTTCTGAGCTCTTAGTAACACGGGGGAGTAGAAAGCAAACCCCCTCTGTGTTTCCTTAGCCAGAAGCAACAGGCCAGACTTTGGCCAGGTCACCCTTCCTCCCCTGGGTGCGGATTGAGGAGTCCCTGGCCTCATTTGAAATGCTGCACCCCGGGGTCCCGACAACTTGAAGAAGAGAATACATTTTCCAAAGTGCCAAGAATAAAAAGAAAAAGAAAAAATGGGGACAAGAGCCGTTTGCAGGGACAGTAGAATGAGCTTTGGCTTTTCTGCCACTAGACCAACCGGAAACACAGAGACCTGAAGGAGCCGAATATGAAGAAGGAAGCCAGCCTGAGATTTGGATTTTAATCTGCTCCACTTCTCACAAGCTGTGTGACCTTGGGCAACTCACTTAATCAGTCTGAATCTCAGTTGCTTCTTCTGTACAATCAAATTACCTTCCCACGCAGGGATTCTCTGGGGAATAAATGAAATCACGTTTGCAAGATACCTGATTCAGAGCCCCGGGCTGAGTAGAGACTTATGAAGCCGAATAAAACGTTCCTTCCTTCCTCCCCCAAATCGGGAGGTGAAAGCAGCTTCCTTTAGCCTGACTTCAATTCCGGAAGCACCCTTGTGCATGTTACCATGCGAAAACCAGGAGACTGAGTGCCTCCCATAGCTTAACGCCTGACCAGAGGCATTTTTCGAACTGTTGTGACTGAATAGGTGTATCTGAATAAATTTTAAAACACAACAACAAAGAGAGCTGTAGGTTCTCAGAGGAGGAAATGATGAATGGGGCTCCCGTAGCCTTCCATTCTTCTCTTCGCAGGTGTAGTGCTGGTGGGAATGCTTTGGGCCTCTTTCTACACCCTATTTGTCCTTCCCCAAGAAGGGAAGGGTGGTCACTCAGTTCATTGGACCCCATTTTTCTAGGGGGCAGGGTCACTTCCTGTCTCTGAGGCATAAGTAGAGCCAACTTTAGCGGGACAGCCATTCTGGTACTGTTGTGATGAGGTGTGCAAGCTTGTCTGTGGCCCCGCCCATGCTTATGATTGGGTAAGGGATTCCAAGTCTCCTCTGTCATCCCATTTACGTCCCTTCCTGTAACCCAACTGTGCAAACCCCATGGGTCAGGGTGGAAGGCTGTCTCGGAGCCCCAGGCCAGCACATGCAACAAGCACTTAAAGACAACGTTATTATAGAGATGAGACTTTTGAAAATAGCCAGAGAAAGGTATTTAGCATCTAATTTATGAAATGAAATCCTAGGTTCTCCTCGTGTATCGTGTTTTAGTCGGTAAAACAATTATACTGCTTTCAATCCTCATTAACACAGGCCACATTTATTGGTATCCCACATGACAACTTAATTAGTATTCTAAGGATATTTTTCACCAGCTTCTTATGTCTTCAAGTTAAAAGTCAACAGCTAAATATATAGCATGGCAAGAGCATAAACAGTGAAATAGATTTTAGTACTCAAAACGACTTGATTGTCTATATTTATAGCTATAATTAGAGAAAGGCTCAATGCCTTATATAATCAGTTCTTTATTGGAAGTTTCTTGACAGAGGGCTTGTTGCTAATTCACCTTGTAGCATCGAGGAAAGAGCACTGCTCTTTTAGCCACACCACTGGCTTTAGCTTCTAGGTTCATTAACTACAAAACAGGTTGCCCTACATGATATATAGAACAGTAAGAGCCCTTTATTGAGCAGCTTTCAAAGGGGTTGCTATTCCAATTTGCTAACATAATATATGCCTTTACCCAGAGTCTGGTTGGCTATTTTAGTCTAGGGAATGAGTGTATAATGTTGATAACGTGTCTAAAGCATAACATAGCAAAGAATTTTCATCCTTTCTACACGAATGCCTTTTTATCTGGAAAGTTTTAGAGTCCATTCCTACATCTTTTTAGTATTCTTTTTGTATCCTGGTCTCTGAAACTGGAGGATTTCCCCCCAAAGTTTAAAAATAAAGCAATGTCCATAATAATAGTAATAGCTATGAGACATTGAGCACCTACTGGGTGCCGGACCCTTTAGAAAGCACTTTATATGCCATATATATATTTCATCTTTGCAACAACGTGATGAGGCTGCCACACTATTATGTCTCTATTCCAAAGATGATGAAATGAAGGCTTGGGGAGGGAGGGGAATTGACTTATACAGGATGACACAGTAATACATGGTAGCTCAGGCAAGCTGGTACCCGAGAATGAATTCTTAACCATACAGCTGCAGAAACCCCTGGTGCTTAGACCACTGCTTGCCACTTTCCCATGGTTTTCTTTCTCAGGAGCAACAAACAAACATTATATATGCATATGTATATGTATGCATGTATATGTCACATAGGTATGTATATGTGTTTATATGGGCACATATATACTACTACATGGAAAGAACATAAACAGTAACTTTGATTTTGGTATTCAAAACCATTCCATTATACTTGTAGTTATAGTTATTTAGGTGATAGACATATATTTTCCTCTGTGCTTTAGTGTCATTTTAGAAATTTTCATACACATTTTCATATCAAGCAGAGTTCTCATGATCTTATTTGATCCTGAAATCAGCCCTGAGAAGTTGGCAGATCTTGTGTTCTTTGGCTCAGTTTAGCAATGAAGTGACTTATCCCAGGTAAGTTCACTACTTGGAGCAGAGCTCAAACCAGGACCCAGCGCCCCTCTCACTGCTGCTCCAGAATATCAAAGTGCTGTGCTGCTTCCACAGGAAGGCAGGCAAACAACTGCTGCTCTCTGGGCTGGGCAGGAGCTTAACAGATGCAAATGAAGTAAAACCTCCCCCATAAGACATGCAATGTGAATCTCAGGCACAGTGTTTGTGTAGCAGAGTTTCCTGGTGAATTTGTCCTCTTGAGGAATCAGCCATATTTGTTTTCCTCAATCTCCGACCATGTAGTTAACTATGTCTCCTTTGCACCAAAACTCTAATCCCAGGTGTCACCCCAGGGTGTTATACGGTACATATTCATTGATGTGATTTCCCCCACTAGACAGTGAGTTCAACTCTGTAATCCAGTTTTCAGCACAGAGCCTGGCAGTGGAAGGTGCTCAGATATTTAGCCATTTATTTATTTATTTGCTGTACATAAACATTTGCTGAATTTGTCATTGGCAATTGAAAAAGACATGTAGAAAGAGAAAAGGGACAAGATGTAGAGACATTAAGTCCCAGTTTTAATTATTTTGCCATAGGATAGGACCTCTATAGCTTTTCCTATCACCCTGCCCAAAAGACCAAACTTTGTAAAAATTCCTAGGGGCGCCATCTTCCAAGAACAGGCCAGAGCAAGGCTGGTAGCCCCAGAAGTGGCCTACAAAGAGGTTCTTTGGGGGCTGAATGTGCCCTCCAGGACACATGGTTCCAGAACAGTGGAACTTATAAAACTTAGAGGAGGGAGTTCTAGGGAGGAGACCAGTGTGGCAAAGCAAACTGCTTCCTCCTGCCACAGAGTTAAAAACAATGTCCAGCCTTTAGGTTGTGGGAAAGAGAATGGTGAAATCATTCTCTGTCTGGCACAAGTTGCGGACTATTATTAAGTTGTTTGGGAAATGTGGGCTTGTACCAATCTACGAGATTGGCCTTGGCCATTTTAATATGTTTTTGAAAATCAGCAAGCGCTTAAAAACTTGTAGTAAAAGCCTTAATAAACTAAGTTAGAACAAGACTCTGCCAGAATTGTATTTACCTCTTGAAGTGGAGGGTTAGGAAATCATGTTAGAAATTAAAGTGAAAAAAAGGAGAAGAAAGAGCAATAGATCATGTGCTTAGGGAGTTGTTTGGTTAAAAGAACTGTCCACTCTCAAAAGCAGCTCGTTTGCAAAGTGACAGGTGAGTGTTTTTGATGACACACAGTTCTCATGAGTGATGCCACCCGACCTCCCCCTTTTTCGCTTTTGTTTTGTTTTATGAGTCGTTGTTTGCTTTTACAAGGGTAAGTTTTGGGGGAGAGGGGTGTAGTTACAGTAGCCAGAAGAAGAAGAAATGCTTTGTGCATTGTGCATACCCATGTAGTATACTGAACAAGTACTAATAAGAATAAAATTATTGGAGCAAATAAAATCACACATGCTTTTTAGTCACCTGGGAGAGGGGCTGTGCCAGCCTTCTTGAGCATATAAAAATAATCCTTCACATCTGAACAGCCTTATAGAATTTATAAAGCCCTTTTACGTATATTATCACGTTTGATCCTCAACAGCCCAGTGAGTCAGGCATGATGTGTGCTATTATCCCGTTTTACAGTTCAGGAGAAGTTAAGTGGTTTGACCAAGTCTTGGAGCTACTAGGAGACAGTCAGTGCTTCCAACAACGTTCTGGCTCCGAAGCATCCACTGTATATCTATTGTGACCCATGGGAGCGGGAGTATGAATTTGAGCAAAGATCTCTAAAGTCCTTCTAAGCAGAAGAAAAATATTTGACATGGGAAATGGACTTACCGCCTGATTCCCTCGACATCAGAGAAATGGTCTACACCAGGAGAAAAGCACAGAACCGGGGTCTCTTGCAGCCCAGGTCTGACTCAGGCTACCTGTGTGTCCCCTTCAGACACATATACAAAACGGGGAACTAATGTATGGTGTTCTACTTCCTGAAGGTGTCATTAAAAAAAATCACAATGAAACCAATGTAAGTTATTGTGCCTTCTGAATCTTTCTAAGAACTCACTGGCCTGAAGACCACTTTCTCTGCCCATGTTAATGAGGAGTCTGGTGTATTCGTTTCCTATTGCAGCTGTCACAAATTATCACAAACGTGGTGACCTAAAACAACACAAAGTTATTCACTTACTGTTCTGGAGGTCAGAAGTCTGAAATCAGGGTGTCAGCAGGGCTTCATTCCTTTTTCAGCTTCTAGAGGCTCCTGCATTCCTCGGCTTGTGGCCCCTCCCTTACATCACTACAACTCTTGCTTCCATTATCACATCTCCTACTCTATCCTCTTGCCTCTCCCCTGTAAGGACCCTCGTGATTACATTGGGCCCGCCTGCGTATCCAGCACAATTTCGCCATCTCAAGATACTTAATCATGTCTGCAAAGTCCCTTTTACCGTATAAGGTAATATATTCATAGGTTCCAGGGATTAGAGCCTGGACATCTTTGTGAAGCCATTATTCAGCCAACCACAGCTGGGATTAACAAAAGGTGAGACTGAATTTATAATTTCTGCTCTCTATTCATAAATGGAATGATAATACTCAGCAGTATAAACCAGCCCTCCTTCCTCTCTTCCCCACCATCCACCTCTGTTCTCTGTTAATAAGTGTCATGCAGACAGCTGAAGGCATTTCATAATGAGAGAGGGGGGAGAGACAGAAGTCAGCTCAGACATTTAGAAGCAAGCATGTGAATTGCATCTCTTAGCCTCTATTTTTACATAAGGAAGAATATTTAATCAAACGCACTTCAACAGCTCACCCTGAGAGTGCCAGTATTCCTTTGGCCTTCAAACACTTCCATCCAGATTAGCATCTTCCTGGGCCTACCAGGACATTGTGTGCCCTCTTCAATGCACCCCTGCACTTTGCACACAAATATAGCGCTTACCGCTTTGAATGTTAAAAACTGACTTGTTACCCAGAAATCATGTTTTTCTCCCTCTGTATTCCTTGACGGCTGTGTCTAGTTCATCTCTGTACATTCAAGGATTTACCCAGCTCTGGCAGATGAGCCCTTGATAAATATTTGTGGAGTTGAGTGTATTTTAGAGGATTTTATTTTATATATTCATGGTAGCAGAGAAAAACTCAGTTCCTCCTGCCTCCTCTTTCCGGGCCACTATCTCAAATTTCTTCATTCCATTGTGTCATATCTACAACCCTTTGCCGCCTGTCAAATACCCAGTCTTTAAACAACTGGCTCTGTAGGAAAACTCAAGACCCAGAGGAAGCAGATGCCTCTACGTTGAAAGAAAGAAAAAAAAAAAAAAAAGATTCTGAGCCTATTTTCTTCTACCCATCAAGTAGACTACAGCGTTTGTGAGAGCAGCCAGACTCAGACAGAATGACTCACTCAGCATATTATTCTCTTTTCTGCGAGAGTGCCTACAGCTTTTCAGCTTCCATTCAATAACAGTGCATATCTAATGATGGATGTTCCCATGAATATCTACCTTCCTAAAAGAGAAGAAACAAAAATACTGGGGCATTGCCTACAAATGGTATGTAGATACATTAGATTTTAATTAGTTCCTCCCTCGATATTTTAATGCTACCTTTTATTAAAATAAAAGTGGATCCTTAGCTTAAAAAGGTGGTATTGAGTAGGACATCCAAAATTTGTAATCATGACTCCATTTGGGGAACCTGTCAATGTAAAGATTATTTCCTCCATGTGTTCAGTCAAGGAACTGTACTAGGGAGTAAAGCATGGGACCTTAAAATTTAACCAAAGTCAGATCCAGACGGACTGGATCAAGCACCTTTCGGTCCTGAGATAGAGACCCCAGATGCCCTTTTCATTTTAAGCCACCATGGCTGCTCTGGTGCCTAATTGGATAGCAAATACTTTGGGAAGAAGTTGTGGCCAATCAGCAAGGCCATGTGCACTGTGTCATTACAAATTCCACTTTCTAACTCGACACCTCAGAATCATATTGCAAGTGGGTCAGAGTGTGGCTTGATTAGAATTGTGTTGGTTAGAAGACATTCAAGCCATTGGCCAGCCTCTCTCACCTCACTGGCACAACTTGACTGCTGGGTATTTCCTAGTACTCCATAAAAAACACTTGTGTGTGTTTGTTCAAATGAAAGAAGATTTGCCTCCCAGGAAAACTATTTAAACACATGGAGACGGCGATCTCATTTTCGAATATTAAGTTTCGTTTTATGACAGATCATGCTGTTTCATCCAGCCTATCTATATTAAAAAGCGTGAACAAGCTGCTTTGTTCTGTCCCACTCCTGTCCCTCTCTCATGTGCATTTATAAAAACACAGACATATCTGATTCCACACGCACTGCACAATATTTTATCGATTACGGTGAACTTAGTTAGATCGTATTTCCAGAGACTGAGAAAAGAAAACATACAAAGTGGGAATCACTGAATTTGATTATGCCAGGCATGGAGTTTAAAAGACCTGTATTGTGGAGTGGTCTTGTATATGGGAATAACAAAAATAGGTTTTACTTTAAAAACTACCCTTTCACAAACCATCTGACAGAGAGATCCCGAGCATATCCCTTTGTGTCTAGACACATAGTACACATGGCAAATTCCTAGGGAGGCTGCTGTTTCCATACCCTTCTTCCACTCTCTTTCCCTATGCCAGGCTTTCGCTAGATTCCTGACGTCTCTGGCCAGGATTACTGCAATGGTCTTCTAACTAGCTTCCAGGCAAGCCTTCCCCTGCAGTCAGCAAACACTCTGCAAAGGACAAATCTACCAAAACCCCCTAAGGTCTTCTGAGTGGCTGGATTTCCATCACTCAAAGCCCCTTAAACTATGGAGAAATGATTTAAGGCCAAAGATCAGATATATATTTCTCTTTAGGTTCTTCTGTTTGGTTTAATTTTCACATTAACACTTTAATGCACCTGGAGTGATTCCTATGACATGAAAAACAAAAATTATTTTCCAAATAGATTCCCAACTCTCTAGGCACTTTTCTTGAGCGAGCCTGCTCTTGCCTTCTGACCTGTTTTCCCTCATGTTGTGTAAGTTAGTGATTCAGACACCAGGGTCTGTTCCTGAGCTCACAGCTCCATCCTGTTGCCTTCTCTGCTTATTCCTTCCCAAACGCAACTGTGATGGAAGGAATGGAGCTCTTGGAATGTTTATATATCAGGTAGGTTTAACTACTCGTTTGCAAGTACTTGAAATTTCTCTCTCCATTTTTATTAGTTTGTTCTTCCAGGTAAATGTTGGAATCATTTTATTTTTCCTCATATCTTGAATTTTTATTACATGTGTACATAATTATTTTACTGTAGTAAGAATATAATTTCAAAATAGGGCAGAGATACTATATACACCCATATAGAAAATAAGCTATTGATGGAAAATGTTTACATTTGAATAGCAATCAAAACTAAAATTTGGTTTCTTTCCTCTATTTTCAATTTCTTTAAGAGGTATTTTTTGTTTGTTTTTATTTTTGAATTTGCTTGCATTTATTTTTTTATACAGCTGGTTCTTATTAGTCATCCATTTTATACACATCATTGTATACACGTCAATCCCAACCTCCCAATTCATCACACCACCACCACCCCCCGCTTTCCCCCCTCAGTGTCCATACATTTGTTGTCGACATCTGTGTCTCAATTTCTGCCCTGCAAACTGGTTCATTTCTACCATTTGTCTAGGTTCCACATATATGCATTATTATGTGATATTTGTTTTTCTCTTTCTGACTTACTTCACTCTGTATGACAGTCTCTGGATTCATCCACGTCTATACAAATGACCCAATTTGTTTATATATTTTGGAGATTAATCCTTTGTCCGTTGATTCGTTTGCAAATATTTTCTCCCATTCTGAGGGTTGTCTTTTCGTCTTGTTTGTAGTTTCCTTTGCTTTGCAAAAGCTTTTAAGTTTCATTAGGGCCCATTTGTTTATTTTTATTTTATTTCCATTACTCTAGGAGGTGGAACAAAAAAGATCTTGCTGAGATTTATGTCAAAGAGTGTTCTTCCTGTTTTCCTCTAAGAGTTATATAGTGTCCGGTCTTACATTTAGGTCTCTAATCCATTTTGAGTTTATTTTTGTGTGTGGTGTTAGGCAGTGTTCTAATTTCATTCTTTTACATTTAGCTCCCCAGTTTTCCCAGCACCACTTATTGAAAAGACTGTCTTTTCTCCAATGTATATCGTTGCCACCTTTGTCATAGATTAGTTGACCATAGGTGCGTGGATTTATCTCTGGGCCTTCTATCCTGTTCCATTGATCTATATTTCTGTTTTTGTGCCAGTACCATACTGTCTTGATTACTGTAGCCTTGTAGTATAATCTGAAGTCAGGGAGCCTGATTCCTCCAGCTCCATTTTTCGTTCTCAAGATTGCTTTGGCTATTCGGGGTCTTTTGTGTTTCCATACAAATTGTGAAATTTTTTGTTCTAGTTCTGTAAAAAATGCCAGTGGTAGTTTGATAGGGATTGCATTGAATCTGTAGATTGCTTTGGGTAGTAGAGTCATTTTCACAATATTGATTCTTCCAATCCAAGAACATGGTATATCTCTCCATCTGTTTGTATTGTTTTTAATTTCTTTCATCAGTGTCTTATAGTTTTCTGCATACAGGTCTTTTGTCTCCTTAGGTAAGCTTATTCTTAGGTATTTTATTCTTTGTGTTGCAATGGTAAATGGGAGTATTTGCTTAATTTCTTTTTAGATTTTTCACCATTAGTGTATAGGAATGCAAGAGACTTCTGTGCATTAATGTTGTATCCTACTACTTTACCAAATTCATTGATTAGCTCTAGTAGTTTTCTGGTGGCATCTTTAGTATTCTCTACATATAGTATCATGTCATCTGCAAACAGTGACAGTTTTACTTCTTCTTTTCCAATTTGTATTCGTTTTATTTCTTTTTCTTCTCTGATTGCCGTGGCTAGGACTTCCAAAACTATGTTGAATAAGAATGGTGAGAGTGGACATCCTTGTCTTGTTCCTGATCTTAGAGGAAATGCTTTCAGTTTTCCACCATTGGGAATGATGTTTTCTGTGGGTTTGTTGTATATGGCCTTTCTCATGTTGAGGTAGGTTCCCTCTATGCCCACTTTCTGGAGAGTTTTTATCATAAATGGGTGTTGAATTTTGTCAAAAGCTTTTTCTGAATCTATTGAGATGATCACATGGTTATTATTCTTCAATTTGTT
>NC_041227.1:105470638-105484041 GCF_002837175.3 Physeter macrocephalus | reverse complement strand
ATGGTGTATCACATTGATTGATTTGCATATATTGAAGAATCCTTGCATCCCTGGGATAAATCCCACTTGAGCATGGTGTATGATCCTTTAAATGTGTTATTGGATTCTGTTTGCTAGTATTTTGCTGAGGATTTTTGCATCTATATTCATCAGTGATATTGGTCTGTAATTTTCTTTTTTTGTAGTATGTTTTTCTGGTTTTGGTATCAGGGTGATGGTTGCCTCATAGAATGAGTTTGGGAGTGTTCCTTCCTCTGAAATTTCTTGGAAGAGTTTGAGAAGGTTGGGTGTTAGCTCTCTCTAAATGTTTGATAGAATTCACCTGTGAAGCCATCTGGTCCGGGGCTTTTGTTTGTTGGAAGATTTTTAATCACAGTTTCAATTTCATTACTTGTGGTTGGTCTGTTCATATTTTCTATTTCTTCCTGGTTCAGTCTTCGTAGGTTATACCTTTATAAGAATTTGTCCGGGGGCTTCCCTGGTGGCGCAGTGGTTGCGCGTCCGCCTGCCGATGCAGGGGAACCGGGTTCGCGCCCCGGTCTGGGAGGATCCCACATGCCGCGGAGCGGCTGGGCCCATGAGCCATGGCCGCTGAGCCTGCGCGTCCGGAGCCTGTGCTCTGCAACGGGAGAGGCCACAACAGAGGGAGGCCCGCATACCACAAAAAAAAAAAAAAAAAAAAAAAAGAATTTGTCCGTTTCTTCCAGGTTATCCATTTTATTGGCATAGGGTTACTTGTAGTAGTCTCTTAGGATGCTTTGTATTTCAGCAGTGTCTGTTGTAACTGCTCCTTTTTCATTTCTAATTTTCTTGATTTGAGTCCTCACCCTCTTTTTCTTGATCAGTCTGGCTAATGGTTTATCAATTTTGTTTATCTTCTCAAAGAACCAGCTTTTAGTTTTATTGATCTTTGCTATTGTTTTCTCTGTTTCTATTTCACTTATTTCTGACCTGATCTTTATGATTTCTCTCCTTCTCTAACTTTGGGTTTTGTTTGTTCTTCTTTCTCTAGTTCCTTTAGGCGTAAGGTTAGAGAGTTTATTTGAGTTCCTTTAGGTGTAAGGTTAGATAGTTTATTTGAGTTTTTTCTTGTTTCTTGAAGTAGGCTTGTCTAGCTATAAACTTCCCTCTTAGAACTGCTTTTACTGCATCCCATAGGTTTTGATCCTCGTGTTTTCATTACCATTTGTCTCTAGGTATTTTTTGATTTCCTCTTTGATTTCTTCAGTGATCTTTTGGTTATATTTAGTAAGGTATTGCTTAGGCTCCATGAGTTTGTGTTTTTTACGTTTTTTTCTCTGTAATTGATTTCTAATCTCATAGTATTGTGGTCAGAAAAGATGCTTGATATGATTTCAATTTTCTTAAATTTACTGAGGCTTGATTTGTGACCCAAGATGTGATCTATCTTGGAGAATGTTCCGTGTGCACTTGAGAAGAGAGTATAATCTGCTTTTTTGGATGGAATGTCCTATAAATATCAATTAAATCTATCTGATCTATTGTGGCATTTAAAGCTTGTGTTTCCTTATTAATTTTCTGGTTGGCTGATCTGTCCATTGGTATAAGTGAGGTGTTAAAATCCCCACTATTATTGTGTTACTGTCGATTTCCTCTTTTATAGCTGTTAGCAGTTGCCTTATGTATTGTGGTGCTCCTATGTTGGGTGCATATATATTTATAATTTTTATATCTTCTTCTTGGATTGATCCCTTGATCATTATGTAGTGTCCTTCCTTGTCTCTTGTAACATTCTTTATTTTAAAATCTATTTTATCTGATATGAGTATTGCTACTCCAGTTTTCTTTTGATTTCCATTTGCATGGAATACTTTTTTCCATCCCCTCACTTTCAGTCTGAATGTGTCCCTTGGTCTGAAGTGGGTCTCTTGTAGACAATGTATATATGGGTCTTGTTTTTGTATCCATTCAGCAAGCCTCTGTCTTTTTGTTGGAGCATTTAATCCATTCACGTTTAAGGTAATTATCTATATGTATGTTACTGTTACCATTTTCTTAATTGTTTTGAGTTTGTTCTTGTATGTCCTTTTCTTCTCTTGTGTTTCCCACTTAGAGAAGTTCCTTTAGCATTTGTTGTAAAGCTGGTTTGGTGTTGCTGAATTCTCTTAGCTTTTGCTTGTTTGTAAAGCTTTTGATTTCTCCATTGAATCTGAATGAGATCCTTGCCAGGTAGAGTAATCTTGGTTGTAGTTTCTTCTCTTTCTTCACTTTATGTATATCATGCCACTCCCTTCTGCCTTGTAGAGTTTCTGCTGAGAAATCAGCTGTTTTCCTTGTGGGAGTTCCCTTGTGTGTTATTTGTTGTTTATCCCTTGCTGCTTTCAATAATTTTTCTTTGTCTTTAATTTTTGCCAATTTTATTACTATGTGTCTCGGTGTGTTTCTCCTTGGTCTGCTATTGATTCCTTCTTGTGTATTTTTCATTCCAGTTATTGTGTTGTTCATCTCTGTTTGTTCTTTAATTCTTCTAGATCTTTGTTAAACATTTCTTGCATCTTCTCGATCTTTGCCAGCATTCTTTTGCCAAGGACCTGGATCATCTTCACTATAATTATTCCGAATTATTTTTCTGGAAGGTTTCCTATTTCCTCTTCATTTCATTGTTTTTCTGGGATTTTATCTTGTTCCTTCATCTGGTACACAGTCCTCTGACTTTTCATCTTGTCTATCTTTTTGTGAATGTGATTTTTGTTCCACAGGCTGCAGGATTGTAGTTCTTGCTTCTGCTGTCTGCCCTCTGTGGATGAGGCTCTCTAAGGGGCTTATGCAAGTTTCCTGATTGAAGGGACTGGTGGTTGGTAGAGCTGGCTGTTTCTTTGGTGGGCAGAGCTCACTAAAACTTTAATCCACTTGTCTGCTGATGGGTGGGGCTGGGTTCCTTCCCTGTTGGTTGTTTGGCCTGAGGTGACCCAGTGCTGGAGTCTACCCTGTCTCTTTGGTGGGGCTAATGGCAGACTCTGGGAGGGCTCATGCCAAGGAGTACTTTCCAGAACTTCTGCTGCCAGTGTTCTTGTCCTCACGGTGAGACACAGCCACCCCCCGCCTCTGCAGGAGACCCTCCAACACCAGCAGGTAGGTCTGGTTCAGTCTCCTATGGGGGGTCACTTCTCCTTTCCCTGGGTTCTGATGCACATACTACTTTGTGTATGCCCTCCAAGAGTGGAGTCTCTGTTTCCTCCAGTCCTGTCGAAGTCCTGCAATCAAATCCCTCTAGCCTTCAAAGTCTGATTCTCTAGGAATTCCTCCTCTCGTTGCCGGACCCCCAGCTTGGGAAGCCTGACCTGGGGCTCAGAACCTTCACTCCAGTGGGTGGACTTCTGTGGTATGTGTTCTCCAGTTTGTGAGTCACCCACGAAGCAGTTATGGGATTTGATTTTGTTGTGTTTGCGCCCCTCCTACCATCTAATTGTGGCTTCTCCTTTGTCTTTGGGTGTGGGGTATCTTTTTTGGTGAGTTCCAGTGTCTTCCTGTCGATGATTGTTCAGCAGTTAGTTGTGATTCTGGTTTTCTTGCAAGAGGGAGTGAGAGCACGTCCTTCTTCTCCACCATCTTGAACCAATCCTTGGAATAATTTTTGATGTTCCACATATATCCTACATAGATCTTGGTTACAATTTCATTAATCCTAAAAATAATTTATGAGAAAATTGACATCTTTACAGTATTTGGTCTTCTTGTCTATGAATATGACATGACTCTCCATCTTCTCATCTCCTCTTATGTCTCTGAGGGTGTTCAACTTGTTTTTTATATAATTTCAGAACATTTCATGGTTTTGTGGTTTACTTCTAGTTGCTTTCTATTTTTGATGGTATTCCAAATGCAATCTTTTTTCATTATATTTTCTAGCTGGCTATTGCTCTTACAAAATAAAGTTACTGACTTAGATGTTTATTTTGTACTTAACGACCTTACTGAACCCTCATCTATTCCAATCTTTTCTTGGCTGATTCTCATGGGTCTTTTAAGAAGATATTTTCTGAAAATAGTGACTTCTTTTTCTCTTTTCCAATAGGCAAAGGTTATACTCCTCGTTTCTGTTCTGGTTGTCATTATATTAGCTTGAACTTCCAGAACAATGTGAAATCATGAACTCAATTTTGATCCCCCAGCTTTGATGAGCCTCTCTCTCCACCCCTACACCTGAATATCCTCCCTTTTCCTGACACTTTCTTTAGACTCTCCTTAATGAGTTCCAATATCTTTTGGTGTCTTGGTAACTTTCCCACACTGACCCCATGGAATTTCATATACTAGTCAGCCCAGCTGTGCCAGCTAAGGTGGCCAAATAAAACGCAGGACTCCCACTTAAATTTGAACTTCAGATACACAACAAATATGTTTTGGTATAAGTATGTCCAATGCAACATTTGGAAAACAGTTATGATTTAACTGGGCACCCTGTGTTTTTATTTGGTAAATCTGGCAAGCCTAGTGCCAGTTCCAACTGCTAAGCCAATTAAGCCAAGTTCACCTCTGTGATCCCAAAATTCTATGTGTATATGTACATATATCTATTACCATTTCTTTAATATTTTGCTGAAAAGGTATGTTCACATGGTATTTAATATCCCCAGAACCTAGTAGTGGCTGACGTATCCTAGGCATTTAATGTATGTTTGTTAAACGAATTTTTAAAAGCATGAATAATGGCAAGCAGATCATCAAATATACATTGAGCATTACTGAAACCGAAGGACTGTAAAAGGTTTGCATTTAAACAGAGGAACAAACAGGTATGTGGTTCTGCTCAGTGCCAAACCATCCAGGGAAAAGAGAAAAGGACAGCCACTTTTCCAAATTTTCAGGACTGGACTTTTTTTAATCCAGAAGATAAGTGAATATATCATTTTATTGTCATTACTGGAAAAAACCACAAGCACTGGAACAGAGTCAGGAGACTCTGGCTCTAATTCTGACTGTAGCAGCACTCAATTCCATGAGAATGCACTTGCCATGTGACCAGGGATTTCCTTGTCAGTTTTGTCTGATGCGCCAATAGTTGGTACCCAATAAATATTTGTTGAAGTAATCAACGAACTATTAAGCTCATAATACTTGGCTTTTGCAGGCCAACTTAATACTTCTTAAACAACGCTTGGTGTGAATGAAACTGGTTTATTTATATCTCCTAAAACATATGCTTTCTCACCGATTTACTGTTGCTTAACTGTTTTTTCTTACCTGAAGGGCTATTTCCCTCTTTTCTAATTATATAAATTCTTCAGCCTGCAGTTTAAATCCCACCCAGTGCAGATTTCTCCTCAGATAATCTTTCCTTCCTGACTACTTCTCCTTTCCCTTCCTACTGCCTGGCTCTCATTTGCCTTCCAGTCATACCTGACCTTGTGACATCTCTCCTACTGTTGACCTGAACTGTTTTCCACCTAAAAATAATTCCTTTTATATACCTTTTGATTTTATATATCTTATCACTGCAACTAATTTGAACACTCCTTGAGGACAAGGACTATGTAGTTATATATATCTATGTTATATATAATATATTAATTAATAGGTAATTAATTGAATCTTAAATAGAGGAACAAACAGGTATATGGCTTTACTCAGTGCCAAACCATCCAGGGAAAAGAGAAAAAGACAGCCACTTTTCCAAATTTTCAGAACTGGAAATTTTTAAATCCAGAAGACAAGTGAATATATCATTGAGTTAATATAATTAATATATTATATATATATATAAATGTATATCTCCCTCAGCAGCTGACACAGGCTTGGCTCAAAAGGGCTTTATCACCCTGCATGCATATCACAGTCATTGGGGGCTCTACTCATCAGAGTTACTCAGGAACCCAGGCTGATGGAATGACCGCCATCTTGAACCTCCTGGTTGCCCTGACAGAAGGCAAAGAAAGACCTCAGGACACTTGCCTGGGCAATTAAATGAACTGGCAAGGAAGTGGCTTTCTGCTCTTTACTTTTGCTCCCAACTAAAACTAGTCATATGACCTCATTCATCCACAAAGGAGTCAGGAATGCAATCCTCTAGGTGCCTAAAAGGTGGAGAGTCAGAAATATTTGGCAAAGATCATGAATGAGTACTATAGGGCACAATAAAAGTTGGATATTGTTTTAGAATGCAAAATAGGCACAATCTAGCCAGGAATATCATTTTTTTAGTTATATAAGTACCAAGTATGTAGCATTTTAATTTGACATCTGTATACACTACAAAGTGATCATCACCACAAATCAAGTTATTGTCCATAACCATACAGATGAGCCTCTTCACTCATTTTGCCCACCCCCTAATCCCCTTCCCCTCTGGTAACCTCTAATCTGATCACTGGATCTATGAGTTGTTTTTGTTTTATTTCGATTGTTTGTTTTGTTTTGTTTTGTTTTTGATTCCACAAATGAGTGAAATCATAGAGTATTTGTCTTCCAACATCTGACATATTTCGCTTAGTATAATACCTTCAAGGTTCAGCCATGTTGCTACAAATGGCAGGATTTTATTCTTTTTTGTGGCTGAGTAGTATTCCATTGTATATATATCACATCTTCTTTATCCATTCATCCACTGATGGATACTTAGGTTGTTTCCATATCTTGACTAGGATAAGTAATGCTGCAATGAACATAGGGGTGCACATATCTTTTTTGAATTAGTGTTTCTGTGTTTTTTGGATAAGTATCCAGAAGTGGAATAGCTAGGTCATATGGTAGGTCTATTCTTAATTTTTTGAGGAATATCCATACTGCTTCCCATAGTGGCTGCACCAATTTACAGCCCCACCAACAGTGTATAGGGTTCTGTTTTCTCCACATCCTCTCCAACATTTGTTATTTCTTGTCTTTTAAACAATAGCCATTCTAACAACTGTGAGATGATATCTCATTGTGCTTCTAATTTGCATTTCTTTAATAATTAGTGATATTGAACATCACTTCATGTGCCTATTAGCCATCTATATGTCTTCTTTGGGAAAATGTCTATTTAGATTCTCTGCCTTTTTTTTTTTTTTAACATCTTTATTGGAGTATAATTGCTTTACAATGTTGTGTTAGTTTCTGCTGTATAACAAAGTGAATCAGCAATATATATACATATATCCCCATATCTCTTCCCTCTTGTGTCTCCCTCCCACCCTCCCTATCCCACTCCTCTGGGTGGTCACAAAGTACTGAGCTGATCTCCCTGTGCTATGCAGCTGCTCCCCATTAGCTATCTATTTTACATTTGGTAGTGTATATATGTCAGTGCTACTCTCTCACTTCATCCCAGCTTACCCTTCCCCCTCCCCTTGTCCTCAAGTCCATTCTCTGCCTATTTTTTAATCAGGCTGTTTTTTTAAATTATTATTATTTGAGTACTTTATATATTTTGGATATTAACACCTTATCAGATACATGATTTGCAAATATCTTCTTCCATTCAGTAGGGTGCCTTTTCACTTTGATGATGGTTTCCTTTGTTGTGCAGAAGATTTTTAGTTTGATGTAGTCTCATTTGATTATTTTTTATTTTGTTTCCATTGCCTTTGGAGTCAGATCCACAAAAGAATTTGCTAAGACTGATATCAATGTGGTTAATGCCTATGTGTTCTTCTAGGAGTTTTATGGTTTCAGGTCTTACATTCATGTCTTCAGTCCATTTTGAGTTAATTTTTGTGTGTTATCTAATTTCATTCTTTTGCACGTGGCTGCCTGGTTTTTCCAGCACCATTTATTGAAAAGACTTTCTCCACTGTATGTTCTTTGCTCATTTGTCATAAATTAACTGTTGATATATGTGTGGGTTTATTTCTGGGTTGTCAATTCTGTTCCATTGATCTATGTGCTTGTTTTTGTGCTGATAGCATACTGTTTTGATTACTATAGCTTTGGAGTATAGTTTAAAATCAGGGAGCATGATATCTTCATCTTCATTTTGTGAAATAAGCCATTGGAATTTTTATATGGATTGCATTGAATCTGTAGATTGCTTTGGGTATTTTAACAATATTAATTCTCCCAATCTGTGAACACAGAATATCTTTCCATTTATTTGTGCCTTCTTCATTTTCTTTCATCAGTATCTTAGAGTGTTCAGTGTACAGGTCTTTCACTTCCTTGGTTAAATTTATTCCAAGATATTTTACTCTTTTTGATGCAATTGTAAATGGGATTATTTTCTTAATTTCTCTTTCATTATTAGTGTATAAAAACACAAATTTCTGTATATTGCTTTTGTATCCTGTGACTTTACTGAATTAATTTTAGCTCTAACAATTTTTTTTTGCTGAGTCTTTAGGGTTTTCTATATATAATATCATGTTAACTGCAAATAGTGACAGTTTTACTTCTTCCTTTCCTATTTGGATACATTTTTTTTTCTTCCCTAATTGCTGTGTCTAGGACTTCCAATACTATGTTGAATAAAAGTAGTGAGAGTGGGCATCTTTGTCCTGTTCCTGGTCTTAGAGGAAAAGCTTTCAGCTTTGCACCATTGAGTATGATGTTAACTGTGGGTTTGTCATATATGGATTGAGGTATGTTCCCTCTATGCCTACTTTGTTGAGAGTTTTTATCATAAATGGATGTTGATTTTTGTCAAATGCTTTTTCTGCATCTATTGAAATGATCATATAATTTTTATCCTTCATTCTGTTTATGTGATCTTTCATGTTGAGCCATTCTTTCATCTCTGGGATGAATCCCACTTGATCATGTTGTATGATCCTTTGAATGTATTGTTGGATTTTGTTTGCTAATATTTTGTTGAGGATTTTTGCATCTATGTTCATCAAGGATACATCTATAATTTGTGTGTGTATGTCCTTGTCTGGTTTTGATATCAAGGTCATTCTGGTTTCATAAAATGTGTTTGGAATGTCTCTCTCTTCTTCAATTTTTTGGAAGAGTTTGAGAAGGATAGGTATTATATCTTCTTTGAGTCCTTTGTAGAATTCACCAGTGAAGTCATCTGGTCCTGGGCTTTTGTTTGCTGGGAGATTTTTGATTACTGTTTCACTCTCATTACTAGTGATCACTCTATCCAGATTTTCTATTTCTTCTTGATTCAGCCTTGGAAGATTGTATGCTTATAGGAATTTTTCCATTTCTTCTAGGTTGTCCAATTTGTTGGCCTATAATTGTTTATAGTAGTCTCTTTTGATCCTTTGTTGTTAAGTTCTCCTCTTTCATTTCTGATTTTATTTATTTGAGTTCCCTCTCTTTTTTCTTAGTTACTCTAATTGATGGTTTGTTGATTTTGGTTATCTTTGGTTAAGAACTAGATATTAGTGTTATTGACCTTTTCTACTTTTTTAATCTCTATTTCATTTACTTCTGTTCTCATCTTTATTATTGCTTTCCTTCTACTAATTTTAGCCTTTGTTTGTTCTTCTTTTTCTAGTTCCTTTAGGTGTAAAGTTAGATTGTTTATTCAAGATTTTTCTTATATCTTGAGGCAGGACTGTATTGCTATGACCTTCTCTCACAGAACTGTTTTTGCTGCATCCCATAGATTTTGGTATGTTGTATTTCTGTTTTTGTCTCTTGGTATTTTTTATTTCTCCTTTGATTTTTTCAATGATCAATTGGTTGTTCAGTAGCATGTTGCTTAATCTCCAAATTTTTGTGGATTTTCCCGTGTGTGTGTGTGTGATTGACTGGTTTCTAGTTTTATGCTATTGTGGTTGAAAAAAATGCTTGATATGATTTTTTTTTTTTTTTTTTTTTTTTTTTTTTGCGGTACGCGGGCCTCTCACTGTTGTGGCCTCTCCCATTGAGGACCACAGGCTCCGGACGTGCAGGCTCAGCAGCCATGGCTCACAGGTCCAGCCGCTCCGCGGCATGTGGGATCTTCCCAGACCGGGGCACAAACCCGTGTCCCCTGCATCGGCAGGCGGACTCTCAACCACTGCGCCACCAGGGAAGCCCACTTGATATGATTTAAATCTTAAATTTATTGAGACTTCTTTTGTGACCTAATATGTGATCAATCCTGGGAATGTTTCATGTGTACTTGAGAAGAATGTGTATTCTACTGCTTTTGGATAGAATGTTCTGTTTGTATTAATTATTAAGTCACTTGTTATAATGTGTTGTTTAAGTCTGATGTTTCCTTATTGATTTTCTGCCTGGATGACCTATACACTGTTGTAAGTGGAGTGTTAAACTTCCCTGCTATTGTATCGCTTTTAATTTCTCCCTTTACATTTGTTAATATTTGTTTTATATACCCTAGTACTCCTATGTTACGTCCATATACATTTAGAAATATACCTTCTTGCTGGATTGATACCTTTATCATTATGTAATGCCCTTTTTTTGTCATTCATTACAGTCTTTGTTTTAAAGGCTGTTTTGTCTGATATGAGTATAGCTACTCCAGCTTTCTTTTCATTTCTATTTGCAGGGAATATTCTTTTCCATCCCTTCACTTTCAATCTGTGTGTGTCCTTTCTTCTGAAATAAGTCTTTTGTAGGCAGCATATAAATGGATCTTGGGTTTTTTTTAACCATTCAGCCACTCTATGTCTTGATTGGAGAATTTAGTCCAATTATGATAAGTTTTTTTTTTTTTTTTTTTTTTTTTTTTTTTGCGGTACGCGGGCCTCTCACTGTTGTGGCCTCTCCCATTGAGGACCACAGGCTCCGGACGTGCAGGCTCAGCAGCCATGGCTCACAGGTCCAGCCGCTCCGCGGCATGTGGGATCTTCCCAGACCGGGGCACAAACCCGTGTCCCCTGCATCGGCAGGCGGACTCTCAACCACTGCGCCACCAGGGAAGCCCACTTGATATGATTTAAATCTTAAATTTATTGAGACTTCTTTTGTGACCTAATATGTGATCAATCCTGGGAATGTTTCATGTGTACTTGAGAAGAATGTGTATTCTACTGCTTTTGGATAGAATGTTCTGTTTGTATTAATTATTAAGTCACTTGTTATAATGTGTTGTTTAAGTCTGATGTTTCCTTATTGATTTTCTGCCTGGATGACCTATACACTGTTGTAAGTGGAGTGTTAAACTTCCCTGCTATTGTATCGCTTTTAATTTCTCCCTTTACATTTGTTAATATTTGTTTTATATACCCTAGTACTCCTATGTTACGTCCATATACATTTAGAAATATACCTTCTTGCTGGATTGATACCTTTATCATTATGTAATGCCCTTTTTTTGTCATTCATTACAGTCTTTGTTTTAAAGGCTGTTTTGTCTGATATGAGTATAGCTACTCCAGCTTTCTTTTCATTTCTATTTGCAGGGAATATTCTTTTCCATCCCTTCACTTTCAATCTGTGTGTGTCCTTTCTTCTGAAATAAGTCTTTTGTAGGCAGCATATAAATGGATCTTGGGTTTTTTTTAACCATTCAGCCACTCTATGTCTTGATTGGAGAATTTAGTCCAATTATGATAAGTTATGTACTTATCACCATTTTGTTAATTGTTTTCTGGCTGTTTTTGTAGTTCTTCTATGTTCCTTTCTTCTTCTCTTTCTCTCTTCCCTTATATTTTGGTGGTTTTCTTTAGTGTTATGTTTAGATTTCTTTATCATTGTCTTTTGTGTATTTGCTATGAGTTTTTTCCTGGTGGTCACTGTGATGTTCACATATAATATCCTATGTAAATAGCAGCCTATTTTAAGTTGGTAACAACTTAAATTTGAACACATTCCAAAGCTTTATCTTTTTACCTGCCCCCCACCTTTTAAACTTTCAATGACACATTTTACATCTTTTTATTGTATGCATCCCTTAACTAATCATTTTAATTTTAGTTAATTTTACTACTTTTGTTTTTTAACATTCATGCTTGCTTTATAAGTGATGGATCCACTGTCTTTATTATATGTTTACTTTTCCCAGTGAAATTTTTACTTTTATATGTTTTCTTATTATTTAATTCCATTTCTTTTCAGCTTAAAGAAGTCCCTTTAACATTTCTTATAGGGTCAGTTTAGTGGTGATGAACTCTTTCAGCCCTTGCTTATCTGGGAAACTCTTGATCGCTCCTTCAATTCTGAATGATAACCTAGCTGGGCAGAGAATTCTTGGTTGGAAGTTTTTTTCCTTTCAGCACTTTGAATATGTCATGCCACTCCCTCTGGCCTGTAAAGTTTCTGTTGAAAAATCTGCTGATAGCCTTATGAGATTTCCTTTGTACATAACAAGTTATTTTTCTCTTGCTGCTTTGAGGATTCTCTCTTCATTCTTAACTTTCAACATTTTAATTATAATGTGTCTACTTGGGTTCATCTTATTTGAAACTCTCTGAGCCCCCCAGACCTGGATGTCTATTTCCTCCCCCAAATTAAGAAAGTTTTCAGCCACTACTTCTTCAAATAATTTTTCTGACACTCTCTCTCTCTTCCTTCTCCTTCTGGAACCCTTATAATGTGAATGTTATTCTGTTTGATGTTGTCCCAAAGATCCCTTAAGGTATCTTTCCTTTGAAAATTCTATTTTCATTGTGCTGTTCTGTCTTCCAACTAACTGATTTGCTCTTCTACCTCATCCAGTCTGCTGTTGAACTGCTCTGGTGTATTTATCAGTTCAGTTTTAACTTCTGTTTGCTACTTTCTTTTGTTTTCTATTGCTTTGTTGAAGCTCTCACTGTGTCCATCCATTCTTCTCCTGTGTTCACAGAGAAACTTTATGACAGTTGCTTTGAACACTTTTTCAAGTAGATTGCTTATTTCCGTTTGATTTAGTTCTTTTTCTGAGGTTTTGTCTTATTCTTTTGATTGGGACATATTCCTTTGTCTCCTTATTTTGCCTAATTCTCTGCATTTGTTTCAGTGTATTAGGTAGATCAGCTATCTTCTGAGACTTCAAGGAATAGACTTATTTAGGAGATGTCTTGTGGGGCTCAGAGGTGAAATCTGACCTGGTCACCAAAGCCAGTTGCTCAAGATGTGCCCCCTATGTGGGCTGCATGCACCTTCCTCTTGTGGTGGGGCTGCAGTTGCTGCTGCAGTGTACAAGGACTGGCTGCAGGGCCTGACCATGGCTGCCACAGGGTGCTGGTGGGCAGGACTAGCCCCCAGCCCAGCTTTGAGACCTGCCCACAATTGCTGTGCACACAGGTGGGTGCTGTTATCACTCAGCTGACTGTGAGACCCAGACAAGGTGAAGGAGTGGGCAGGGCTCTCAATGGGGCATGCCCACTGGGACTAACAGGTTAGAGGGTGAATGTTAGAATGGCACCTGTCAGCACCAGTATTAGCAAGGCAGCCTGAGATTGCAAAAATGGCTCCTGCCATTGTCTCAGTCCCCAGGGCGTGTCCCAACTGGCTCCTTCCTTGACGGCAGACACTTCAAGGTTAGTAAGTGGGTCCCCTTCACCTTTGGTCCATGTGGTTTTTTTTTTTTTTTTTTTTTTTTTTGTGGTATGCGGGCCTCCCTCTGTTGTGGCCTCTCCCGT
>NC_041227.1:105465314-105470475 GCF_002837175.3 Physeter macrocephalus | reverse complement strand
TGTGGGATCCTCCCAGACCGGGGCGCGAACCCGGTTCCCCTGCATCGGCAGGCGGACGCGCAACCACTGCGCCACCAGGGAAGCCCGGTCCATGTGGTTTTTAATCTGGTGTTTTTGTGCTGGTTTTCTGGTCAAGCAGGTATGTGTGTGAACTCTTTCAGAGAGGGTTTTCCTTTCTCTGAAATTCTTATAGTTCCTGGGCATATTCCCCATTAGTTTTCAAAGCCTTGTGTTTGGGGGGCTTGTCTCTCCTGTACAGTATCTATGGGGTGGGGTGCCTGGTGTGGATGGAGCTTGAATCCCTTGCTCCTCAGGGAAAAAGATCCCTTTGTGATCCTTCCTGACTGGGTATCACCATTGCTGGGGTGAGGATTTTTGTTGGTGAGACCATATCTCTACAGACCTCTCCTACCCTTCTTGCTATCTTTTTTCCTGTTGTTGTGGAGGCTCTTTTCATCCAGTTTTCATGTCCGTTTCCAAGGGAATTATTCCGTATGTAGTTGTAAATATGTTGTGTCCCTGGGAGGCCATGAGTTCAGGATCTTCTTATGTCACCACCTTGAACCCTCCCCATCAGGATACCTAGTTTTTTTAAATAAAAGTATATAGCTAGCCAAGTAAGCTGGAAGTGAGATAGAAATTAGGAGGGAAAAGGGAAAAAATGGGTGAACTTTCAGACTATGCCTCATTTCTTCTCTGAAATGATACCTAAGTTGTCCCTCTCAGAAAATTGGGCACTGTTTGTGATCATACATAATTGATTGGCAACACAGACATTTAAAAGCCAATGTCCAGCACGTCCCATGAGATTTGTCCCTTTCTCTCCTTCCTACCCACAATCCCAGCACCACTGGTTTTGACAATTTAACACCACAACCATTCTGGCTCCATTCTCCTGGACCAAGACTTCCTTGGCTGCAGTAGGAGGCTCACAAACCACTGTATTTTCATGACTGAATGAAGAGTTTATTTCTCCAACATACAAAGGGAGACTTGTCCCCAAAAGCACTCCTAGCATCAAATACCTTAGCTGAGCTACTAAAGTGTTAATTGACCAAATACGACTGTCAAAAATTAGTTTCTATGTGAACCAATTAAAACAAGATAATTGGGAGTTGTCAGCACTTCTAAATACTTATACCAGTTGATGCAAATATTTATTTACATATCATCTGTTTGCAATTTTTATCACTTCTCCTCTCTGCAAAGCTGCTCATAAACCATTAGATCATTTTACTTGATGCTTAAATTAAAATCTAAACTTATTCTAGTCAGCTGACAGAAAGCTAAAATATTTTTGTTCAAATTCATTTGACAATGTGTACTTTTGACAATGTGTTTATAGTCTTCACTTATAATAGAAAGTGATACTGTAGCCATCCTTTCAAATGGAGATTTCTGATTTTTTCCATAGCCAGTTCATTCTATTTTCCCATGCGGTATTCATTAAACCAACTTTGTTGATTTTCATTATATCCCTAGAGTGTTAAAACTTTTCTTCACACTTCTGCAATTGGTTAGCAGTATCAGCCAAGCTTTGCTTGACATCGTTTCTATTACTGTACATCAACTCTATGCTAGTCCTGAAATATTAAGAATGTCTTCCTACTGGAGGAATGATCCTTCTCTCCCTCTCGTAAATCCTCACTCAGTCACAAGTCTCTGAACCACCTCAAAGCACATCTCTACCCACACCTTCTTTACCATTTTGATATTTGTTTACTTATCTTCTTTTCCTGTCTTCTAGAAATAAGGGTCCCTATGACTTTCTAATGCTAACTCACATTAAAATACTTAAAATTGATAAAGTTTATTATTCCTGTTATATATGACATTCAAGTTAGTAATGAAAAACTTTGAAGAAAATTCCCATCACTTGAGAACAGCCCCAGAATATACTATGCTGCATTTCCATCTGTAGTTTCATTTGTTAATAGTATTTTATTTGCTTTTATGTTTTGATGCAATTGTGACATTAAATATTCAATTTTACTGTTTTCTTTTCACTTCCCATTATACCATAAGCATTTCCTCCATGTAACTACAACCTTTCATAAACTTTTGGGTTTTTTAATGGTTACATGGTAGTCCCTTAGTAGATACATGTATTATAGTTTAGTTGGACCATCTCTCACTGAATTTGAGAAGCACAAGATGGAGTTTGGTGCCTGAATTTGACTACTTCCCTCTTCCTGTGGATAGAAAATATGCACAGAGAACGAAAAGACAGATGGAATGCAAACTTCTGATCCACACTGTGGTTATCAGCCATGGATCTCAGCAGAATGCTAAGTGTTATCTAGCGAGAAGGGTTGACTGAAAAACTTGGACAAAAAAGGACAATGTTCTTGGTTTCAGTTTTGTAATAATTTAGAATCCATAATCTATTTTGAATCCATAACCTGGGAGCATAAACAATTGAGCACACTAATTTTGTGCCAAGACGTGAAAAAGTTCATTGTAACCTTGTTCTTCCCATATCCTTTGAGGCAAGGAGAGAGAAGGGAATCTGCTCATGCATCCTGTTTCCTCTCCCAGAGACTGGCACTTGAGACTTTGGCAAAATAAGAAATTTAGATGGTGGCCCTCATCTCCAGGTCTTCTCGTGGCTTGTTTTCTAATGTGCATATTTTAATCCTTTTCATTTCCATTCAAGGTTTGAGCCCCATATTTTGCCCCTCTCCCCAGCGTTGAATCCTGGATGGGCTCTTTCCAATGACTCACCTTCCTCTGCTTGGAGCAGGGTGCTCAAAAGGGAGAGGCGTCTGTCTAAGTGAGGCTCATTCTCATGCCTTCCCCAGAGTCTCAGTGCCTTGATCTACTTTTTGTATTTCTCCATCTGTTTCAGGATCCCAGGAGGCAGTGTGTACGGTCTTCACTTCCTACACTGGAATTCTGTAGGCCAGTGGTTTCTTAAATGTGGCAGCATCAGTGCATCACCTGAGACTATATTAGAAACACAGATTCTCAAGCTCCACCTAGATCTGTTGGATCAGAAACTCGGGGAGTGGGATGCAGAAATCTGGGTTTTGGCCAGTTCTCTAGGTGATTCTAATGGATGCTGAGCTTGAGAACCACTGCTGTATATCCTTAAAGGATATACCTTCTTTGCTTGCGTATTTATCTCAGTGATTACTTGTCCTCAACAGATCCTCAAACTGATCTCTTGTTGAGGCAGCTGCAGTTTGCATGCTCAGGTGGGAAGTCCATCTTTTTACTGTGTGCTTTTCCCCCCAAATTTGCCTTTCCTCGAGTTTTAAATTTCTAGGCCTTGAGTGGATTATGTTGCTTCATAATGTAGCAAGGACATTCATCTCTGCCACCTTCATCCCTATTTCAGTAACAAATGCCTCTAGTGTTCCATTTGTCTCTCTCATTCTGCACTCTTTTCAAACAAGCTCAGCAGTTTTTTAAGAGTGTAATAGTTGGCTCCTTATCTTTTCTGTATGTGGTGCTAATACCCTTGGCTGGATCACAGAACCTTGCCTCCTTTCTCTTCCCCTTTGCTTTCAGCCCCATTCATTTGTTTTCTTCATGATATCATTCCAGATTTTGTCCTTTGAGATCTTCCTTAATAAGAGATATGAAGTTAGCCATTTCAGAAGCTGCCAAAATATCCATATTTCAAACAAATCTTGCCCACATGTAGGTCTCCAAGTTGGATGATTCTACCCGTCAGCCCAACTGTTGACCCCATCTAGACTCGTGTGGATAGCCCAGCCTGGTATTCATTAAGGCAGTTTCTCAATCTCAGCACTACTGACAATTTGGACTGGATAATTCTTTGCTCTGGGGGGTATCTTGTGCATTGTAGTATGTTTAACAGCCAGTAGCCCCCCCCAAATCATGATCATCAAAGAAGAATGTCTTCAGATATTCCCAGATGTTGCCCTGTGAGGTGGGGTGCAATTCACTTAAGGTTGGCTATATGCACCCCCATGTTCATAGCAGCATTATTCACAATAGCCAAGTCATGGAAACAACCTAAATGTCCATCAACAGAGGAATGGGTAAAGAAGATGTATGTATATGTATACAATGGAATATTACTCAGCCATTAAAAAGAATGAACTAATGCCATTTGCAGCAACATGGATGGACCTAGAGATTATCGTACTAAGTCAGTCAGAACGAGAAAGAAAAATATGATATCACTTATATGTGGAATCTAAAATATGACACAAATGAACTTCTCCAAAATATAAAAACAAACTCACAAATATAGAGAACACACTTGCCAGGGGGAGGGGTTGAGGGAGGGAAGGACTGGGAGTGTGGGATTAGCAGATGCAAACTATTATATATAGGATGGATAAACAACAAGATCCTGCTCAGGGAACTATATTCAATATCCTGTGATAAAGCATAAAGGAAAAGAATATGAAAAAGAATATATAGAGGTATAACTGAGTCACTTTGCTGTACAGAAGAAATTAAACACAATATTGTAAATAACTGTACTTCAATAAGTTTTTAAAAAACACTTAGGGGATTGTGACCAGACCTAGACGGACAGCTGCAAAGGATCCCAGCACCAAGAAGTTTGCACCAGCCATACCCTCTCCCCTTTTAGTATAAAAGAAGCCTGAATTCTAACTCATCAGAGTGGTTGACAGGGTCTTTGTGTTCTGGCCGGGTGTCAGGGCTGTGCCTCTGAGGTGGGAGAGCCAAGTTAAGGACATTGGTCCACCAGAGACCTCCCAACTCCACATAATATCAAACGGCGAAGCCTCTCCCAGAGATCTCCATCTCAAAGCTAAGACCCAGCTCCACTCAACGACCAGCAAGCTACACTGCTGGACAACCTATGCCAAACAACTAGCAAGACAGGAACACAACCCCACCCATTAGCAGAGAGGCCGCCTAAAATCATATCACAGACACCCCAAAACACACCACTGGGTGCAGTCCTGCCCACCAGAAAGACAAGATCCAGCCTCATCTACCAGAACACAGGCACCAGTCCCCTCCACCAGGAAACCTATACAACTGATTGAACCAACCTCAGCCACTGGGGGCAGACACCAAAAACAAAGGGAACTATGAACCTACAGCCTACGAAAAGCAGACCGCAAACACAATAAGTTAAGCAAAATGAGAATACAGAGAAACACACAGCAGATGAAGGAGCAAGGTAAAAACCCACCAGACCAAACAAATG
>NC_041227.1:105462962-105464856 GCF_002837175.3 Physeter macrocephalus | reverse complement strand
AACACAATAAATAAAATTAAAAATTCTCTAGAAGGAATCAATAGCAGAATAACTGAGGCAGAAGAATGGATAAGTGACCTGGAAGATAAAATAGTGGAAGTAACTACCACAGAGCAGAATAAAGAAAAAAGAATGAAAAGGGGGGAGTTGAGGAAGATGGTGGAAGAGTAAGACACGGAGATCACCTTCCTCCCCACAGATACATCAGACATACATCTACACGTGGAACTGCTCCTATAGAATACCCACTGAATGCTGGCAGAAGACCTCAGACCACCCAAAAGGCAAGAAACTCCCCACGTACCTGGGTAGTGCAAAATAAAAAAGAATAAACAGAGACAAAAGAATAGGGACAGGACCTGCACCAGTGGGAGGGAGCTGTGAAGGAGGAACGGTTTCCACACTCTAGAAGCCCCTTCGCGGGCGGGAGGAGACTGAGGGTGGCAGAGCGGGAAGCTTCAGAGCCACGGAGGAGAGCGCAGTAACAGGGTGCAGAGGGCAAAGTGTAGAGATTCCCACATGGAGGATCGGGGTCGACCAGCACTCACCAGCCCGAGAGGCTTGTCTGCTCACCCGCTGGGACAGGCGGGGGCTGGGAGCTGAGGCTTGGGGTTCGGAGGTCGGATCCCAGGGAGAGGACTGGGGTTGGCTGCATGAACACAGCCTGAAGGGGGCTAGTGCGCCACAGCTAGCCGGGAGGGAGTCCAGGAAAAGTCTGGAGCTGCCGAAGAGGCAAGAGACTTTTTCTTGCCTCTTTGTTTCCTGGTGCAAGAGGATAGGGGATTAAGAGCGCTGCTTAAAGGAGCTCCAGAGACGGGCGCGAGCCGCGGCTGTCAGCACGAACCACAGAGACTGGCATGAGACGCTAAGGCCGCTGCTGCCGCCACCAAGAAGCCTGTGTGAAAGCACAGGTCACTCTCCACACCTCCCCTCCCGGAAGCCTGTGCAGCCCGCCACTGCCAGGGTCCCGTGATCCAGGGACAACTTCCCCGGGAGAACACATGGCACGCCTCAGGCTGGTGCAACGTCACGCCGGCCTCTGCCACCGCGGGCTCGCCCCTCATCCGTGCCCCTCCCTCCCCCCGGCCTGAGTGAGCCAGAGCCCCCGAAATCAGCTGCTCCTTTAACCCCATCCTGTCTGAGCAAAGAACAGACGCCCTCAGGCGACCTACACGCAGAGGGAGGGCCAAATCCAAAGCTGAACACCAAGAGCTGTGCGAACAAAGAAAAGAAAGGGAAATTTCTCCCAGCAGCCTCAGGAGCAGCGGATTAAAGCTCCACAATCAACTTGATGTACCCTGCATCTGTGGAACACCTGAATAGACAACAAATCATCCCAAATTGAGGAGGTGGACTTTGAGAGCAAGATATATTATTTTTTCCCCTTTTCCTCTTTTTCTGAGTGTGTATGCTTCTGTGTGAGATTTTGTCTGTATAGCTTTGCTTTCACCATTTGTCCTAGAGTTCTGTCTGTCCGTTTTTTTTTACTTTTTAAAAAAATTTTTTTCTTGATAATTATTTTTATTTTAATAACGTTATTTTACCTTACTTTATTTTATCCTCTTTCTTTCTTTCTTTCTACTTTTTCTCCCTTTTATTCTGAGCTATATCGATGAAAGGCTCTTGGTGCTCCAGCCAGGAGTCAGTGCTGTGCCTCTGAGGTGGGAGAGCCAACTTCAGGACACTGGTCCACAAGAGACCTCCCAGCTCCATGTAATATCAAATGGCGAAAATCTCCCAGAGATCTCTATCTCAACACCAAGACCCAGCTTCACTCAATGACCAGCAAGCTACAGTGCTGGACACCCTATGCCAAACAACTAGCAAGACAGGAACACAACACCACCCATTAGCAGAGAGGCTGCCTAAAATCATAATAAGGCCACAGACACCC
>NC_041227.1:105461658-105461977 GCF_002837175.3 Physeter macrocephalus | reverse complement strand
AATTCAGAATAATGATAGTAAAGATGATCCAAAATCTTGGAAATAGAGTAGAGAAAATGCAAGAAACAATTAACAAGGACCTAGAAGAACTAAAGAGGAAACAAGCAACGATGAAAAACACAATAAACAAAATTAAAAATACTCTACAAGGGATCAATAGCAGAATAACTGAGGCAGAAGAACGGATAAGTCACCAGGAAGATAAAATAGTGGAAATAACTACTGCAGAATAAAGAAAAAAGAATGAAAAGAACTGAGGACAGTCTCAGAGACCTCTGGGACAACATTAAATGCACCAACATTCGAATTATAGGGGTCC
>NC_041227.1:105461244-105461594 GCF_002837175.3 Physeter macrocephalus | reverse complement strand
CGCCAAGACACATAATAATCAAACTATCAAAAATTAAATACAAAGAAAACATATTAAAAGCAGCAAGGGAAAAACAACAAATAACACACAAGGGAATCCCCATAAGGTTAACAGCTGATTTTTCAGCAGAAACTCTGCAAGCCAGAAGGGAGTGACAGGACATATTTAAAGTGATGAAGGAGAAAATCCTACAACCAAGATTACTCTACCCAGCAAGGATCTCATTCAGATTTGATGGGGAAATTAAAACCTCTACAGACTAGCAAAAGCTGAAAGAGCTCAGCGCCACCAAACCAGCTTTACAACAAATGCTAAAGGAACTTCTCTAGGCAAGAAACTCAAGAAAAAGA
>NC_041227.1:105460451-105460855 GCF_002837175.3 Physeter macrocephalus | reverse complement strand
TGATATTTATAGGACATTCCATCCATAAACAACAGAATACACATTTTTCTCAAGTGCTCATGGAACATTATCCAAGATAGATCATATCTTGGGTCACAAATCAAGCCTTGGTAAATTTAAGAAAATTGAAATTGTAACAAGTATCATTTCCTACCACAAAGCTATGAGACTAGATATCAATTACAGGAAAAGATCTGTAAAAAGTACAAACACATGGAGGCTAAACAGTACACTACTTAATAACGAAGTGATCACTAAAGAAATCAAAGAGGAAATCAAAAAATACCTACAAACAAATGACTATGGAGACACGATGAACCACAGTCTATGGGATGCAGCAATAGCAGTTCTAAGAGGGAAGTATATAGCAATACAATCCTACCTTAAGAAACAGGAGACATCTC
>NC_041227.1:105459218-105459785 GCF_002837175.3 Physeter macrocephalus | reverse complement strand
AACAGATGCAGAGAAAGCTTTTGACAAAATTCAACACCCATTTATGATAAAAAACCCTGCAGAAAGTAGGCACAGAGGGAACTTTCCTCAACATAATAAAGGCCATATATGACAAACCCACAGCCAACATCGTCCTCAATGGTGAAAAATTGAAACCATTTCCACTAAGATCAGGAACAAGACAAGGTTGCCCACTCTCACCACTATTATTCAACATAGTTATGGAAGTTTTAGCTACAGCAGTCAGAGAAGAAAAAGAAATAAAAGGAATCCAAATCGGAAAAGAAGAAGTAAAGCTGTTACTGTTTGGAGATGACGTGATACTCTACATAAAGAATCCTAAAGATGCTAACAGAAAACTACTAGAGCTAATCAATGAATTTGGTAAACTTAGCAGGATACAAAATTAATGCACAGAAATCTCTTGCATTCCTACACACTAATGATGAAAAATCTGAGAGTGAAATTAAGAAAACACTCCCGTTTACCATTGCAACAAAAAGAATAAAATATCTAGGAATAAACCTACCTAAGGAGACAAAAGACCCGTATGCAGAAAATTATAAG
>NC_041227.1:105455466-105459050 GCF_002837175.3 Physeter macrocephalus | reverse complement strand
TTGACATAAATTACAGCAAGATCTTTTTTGACCCACCTCCTAGAGTAATGGAAATAAAAACAAAAATAAACAAATGGGACCTAATGAAACTTAAAAGCTTTTGCACAGCAAAGGAAACCATAAACAAGACGAAAAGACAAACCTCAGAATGGGAGAAAATATTTGCAAATGAAGCAACTGATAAAGGATTAATCTCCAAAGTTTACAAGCAGCTCATGCAGCTCAATATCAAAAGAACAAAAAACCCAATCCAAAAATGGGCAGAAGACCTAAATAGACATTCTCCAAAGAAGATATATAGATTGCCAACAAACACATGAAAGGATCCTCAACATCACTAATCTTTAGAGAAACGCAAATCAAAACTACAGTGAGGTAACGCCTCACACCCATCAAAAAATCTACAAATAATAAATGCTGGAGAGGGTATGGAGAAAAGGGAACCCTCTTGCACTGTTGGTGACAATGTAAATTGATACAGCCACTATGGAGAAGAGTATGGAGGTTCCTCAAAAAACTAAAAATAGAACTACCATACGACCCAGCAATCCCACTACTGGGCATATACCCTGAGAAAACCATAATTCAAAAAGAGTCATGTACCGCAATGTTCATCGCAGCTTTATTTACAATAGCCAGGACATGGTAGCAACCTAAGTGTCCATCAACAGATGATTGGATAAAGAAGATGTGGCACCTGTGTACAATGAAATATTTCTCAGCCATAAAAGGAAACGAAATTGAGTTATTTGTAGTGAGATGGATGGACCTAGAGTCTGTCATACAGAGTGAAGTAAGTCAGAAGAGAAAAACAAGTACAGTATGCTAACACATATATATGGATTCTTAAAAAAAAAAAAAATGTTCTGAAGAACCTAGGGGCAGGACAGCAATAAAGACGCAGACGTAGAGAATGGGCTTGAGCACACGGGGTGGGGCGGAAGGGTAAGCTGGGACAAAGTGTGAGTGGCATGCACATATATACACTACCAAACGTAAAATAGATAGCTAGTGGGAAGCAGCCGCATAGCACAGGGAGATCAACTCGGTGCTTTGTGACCACCTAGAGGGTTGGAATAGGGAGGGTGGGAGGGAGACGCAAGAGGGAGGAGATATGGGGATATATGTATATGTATAGCTGATTCACTTTGTTATAAAGCAGAAAATAACACACCATTGTAAAGCAATTATACTCTAAATAAGATGTTAAAAAAAGAATATTTTATGTATTTTGTATTCATGATATTCATTTAAACATGATGATTAGATCAAACTTGTCAGTTTGAAAAAATGCCAGTGGAATTTAGCTGGATTTGGGAGACTATGATCTGAAGTCCAACAGCTCCTTTTCCTAAACCTAAAATAATAAAAGTCATAAAATGTATGGGCTCAAAAAACCACAGATACAGAGCTGATAGAGAAAATTCTTATTCCAAATAAGAATAACCTTTATCTTACCGAAGGTAAAAGATTTCTGATATATTTTTATTTAACATAGTTTTCATTTTATTGTGTTTTGTGACACAAAAAGTAACCTATAACTTCTTAAATAACAACACTGGAAAATAAGAGCTAACACATCTAAAACTCATTGTGTGCCAGATACAGTTCTGTATACTTTCTACATAGTTACTCATTTAATTGTCAGAACAACCCTATGAGCAGTATAAAATTATCATTTTATAGTTATTGAAACTGAGGTACAGAGAGTTTCAATAACTTGCCCAAGGTCACACAGCCAGTAAGAAACAAACCTAGGGCTTCCCTGGGGCACAGTGGTTGAGAATCTGCCTGCCAATGAAGGGGACACGGGTTCGAGCCCTGGTCTGGGAAGGTTCCACATGCCGCGGAGCAACTAGGCCCGTGAGCCACAACTACTGAGCCTGCGCGTCTGGAGCCTGTGCCCCGCAACAAGAGAGGCCGGGACAGTGAGAGGCCCGCGCACCGCGATGAAGAGTGGCCCCGGCTCGCCGCAACTAGAGAAAGCCCTCGCACAGAAACGAAGACCCAACACAGCCAAAAATAAATAAATTAATTAATTAATCAATTAATAATTTAAAAGGAAAAAAAAAAAAAGAAACAAACATAGATGGGATCTGAATCCTGGAAGTCCAGCTCCGGAGTCTGTATGGTTTTTGTTTTTTTTTTGCGGTACGCGGGCCTCTCACTGCTGTGGCCTCTTCCGTTGTGGAGCGCAGGCTCAGTGGCCATGGCTCACGGGCCCAGCCGCTCCGCGGCATGTGGGATCCTCCCGGACCGGGGCACGAACCCATGTCCCGTGCATCAGCAGGGGGACTCTCAACCACTGCGCCACCAGGGAAGCCCTAGTCTGTATGGTTTGAGCACTTTCTATAGGTCAAGCTCTTACTAAGTTCTTTGTTTACCTTACCTCATTTCAATATGCTTATATAACTGTATTTTTAGGATAAAATCAACCATAAACTTCTTTTTCTTTCATTTGTTTCAAACCATTATGGAATGTGGATACATCCCGTGAATTTATCAATAAATCGCAAATAAATTTAAAAAAACAACAAAACACTTAAGGTTGGCTAACTTATCCTCCCTGAGCCATCTGTGAGAAGACCAGAGCTTACCATTCCTCATGGCATCTGCTGAACCTGCTTCAGCTCTGCAACAACTGTGTTATCTTGGAACCAGTGAAATAATCCCTGGAAGTTTCCACTCTTCTCTTTCTAGTCATCCCTCCCACGGCTGTACAGATTGCATGCAGCCCTCCTCGTGGCTCTGCCAGAAGCTTCCTAACAGTCCCCCACAGCTGGGCATTAGTCTCCTTTGTTTTCTTTCTTTACTTTTTTGTTGGATTTTTTAAGCCTCAGCCACACCTCTTTTCTAACATCAACTTTAAAAGCATTTAAAACATTTTAGTTTCATATCTGTCCAATTTAACCTCTAAAATCTCAGCATTTCTCCTAAAGAAATAACTCCTTTCTTTCCACTCAGTCATAGCATCTTCCTTCATTTTTCTTTCATTTCTAACAGCTAGTGTTCTAAAGGCAAGATCAAAGCCTGTATTTTAAGCCAACTCCATTCTTCCTTAACTCTGTAAGCAAATCTACCCTAGAAACAGAAAGTTCAAGAAAATGGCCTTTTAAGCATACTTCCTAGCTGAATGCTGGAAGATAATGAGCCAGGGATTCAGCTCCTCTTTACCATTATCTGGGTCAGGGTCTCTTAAATCCATATCATAATCAGCTGTGGATTTAAGAGATCATATCTCATTTGAGAAATAAGCATTATGAAAGAAGCCAATTTGAGAGCATTTGGCAGAAAGCCCCAGGAACCTGTGGGCAAACTCCCTGAAACAAGAAGCTGGTCCTTCCACAGTCCTGTCTCGGGATGTGTGACTCCCAACAATATTAAAAGGAGCCCCATATACCCTGAGAAAACCATAATTCAAAAAGAGTCATGTACCAAAATGTTCACTGCAGCTCTATTTACAATAGCCAGGACATGGAAGCCACCTAAGTGTCCATCCACAGATGAATGGATAAAGAAGATGTGGCACATTTATACAATGGAATATTATTCAGCCATAAAAAGAAACGAAATTGAGTTATTTG